>NC_087202.1:104534234-104594234 GCF_015104395.2 Macrobrachium nipponense | reverse complement strand
TTCAACTCTTGGCCATATACAGTACATATAAAAAAACACATTGCAAACAATCTTAAAACACCTCTACACAACAACCACAGCGTAGCAAGTAGACTCAAAATGCTCAGCCACTCACACAAAAACGAACGCAAGCAAACACCACCTTCCCATCACTCACAAACAGACACACATACACAACAGAACCACACACAAAAACAAGCCACACTCAAACAACAACAAAACGCACGCGCAGAAGAACACAGTCACGTCAGTAGATAAAACCAAGGTGCACCTCACCCCAAGGAAAAAGTAAACAGTAAATAGCAATAAAGAAAATAAAAAGACTAAGCTGAAGCGAAATTACAAAGAAAAAACATCTTAATAACTAAGGTATATGAAACAACTGTGAATGTATGAGGAAATGAAGATAAATAATAGAAAAAAAATGATGTTAAACTTAAAATTTGGTTGCAGTTAAGTTTTTATAGTGCTCTGTGGCAAAAAAATTACTGATTTCTAATAAATCTTTCAGTGCAGATGCAGATGATGAAATGATAACTAAATCATCTGCATAAGAAAATTTATTCATAAGGGTATAAGCTACATGTCACTCAGCCCTGCTCCTGTTCAAGAGGTAATTAAGCTCATTTACATGAGTATTGAATAGATGGAGACTCAAAAATGATCTCTAACGTATACCATTTTCACTTGTAAAAACTCTGAGAAAGAATTTCCCCAACTAGTATGCAAAGACTGTGCGATGTTGTGCTTCGATCCACAAGTTCTGTTAATAATTTCCAATAACTAACGCGATAAAATGCACTTTAGAGATCGATGAAATAGGTACACAGGTGTGTTCAACCTCTTGTAATAGGGAACAACCTCCTTCACTGCATTAACACAGTCAGCAGAATGACTATAGCTTGAAACCAAACTGATTGTATGAGGTGTGCAAATATTTTTAAATCTTTAAGAATAACCATTTTAAACATCTTCAGTGCTGCTCAGTATAGCAGTGGGTCATAGTTTGAGCTACTGGATGGGTCTTTTAAGCTTCCCCTGCAGTAGAGGCACAATTAGGACACTCATAAGAATATTAGCCAAAAATGAGTGACATAAAAATGAATTAAAAGTAATAGATATCATGATCAATGTATTCAGTGGAGCAGTTTTTTAACATTCATTTGGAAAAAATCCCCCTCTCAGGAGGCTGCACGAATTTCAGCTGACACTCAGCCTGTCATTTTGGAGGCTGCATTAGCTATCTGTCTCCCTGGAACCTGCATCAACTCTTGACTGGTGTGCCTGGCGCTTCAAAGGATGCACCAAATATGACACTTCAACCTCTCCTGAGGCAGCGCCTGCTTTATTTGGTGCATCTTAGCTTGATTTTCTTTGACAAAGATGCCATCATAGGTTCTGAAAAGTTAAGTATTTCTTAGTTTTATCAGACCACTGAGCTAATTAACAGCTCTCCTACGGCTGCCCCGAAGGATTAGATTTTTTTACGTGTCTAGGAACCAATTGGTTTCTTAGAAATGGGACTTCCAGCTTATTGTGGGATCCGAACCATCTTATATCGAGAAATTAATTTCTAATCACCAGAAATAAATTCCTCTGATTCCATGCTGGTATTTCTGGTGATAGAAGTTCACTCTCGATGTGGTTCGGAAGTCATGTAAAGCCGTATGTCCCATTGCTGAATAACCACTGGTTCCATGCAATGTAAAAACACCATACAAACAAACAAACAAACAAAGTCACTGGAAGCGAACTCGGGCTATCAGATTGATAGTCATGTATGGAACCCACTCATTCAGTGAGGAACTCTCAAAGGTTCCAAACACCCATATAATGAGAAGGCTTTGCCACCATCTGTGGCAGGTAGTACCTCTTCCATTGAAACTGCACCCGTTATCAGCCTTGGAATGGTAGACAGCCATGAATAATCAGTCTGCTGGAAAAAATCAGGAGCAAGTTATTCACGTAAAATCACTTACTAAGGCGCTGGTTTACCAGCCTTTAAGTTTAAGTAAAATTTATTCATTTTTCCAGTGGAACAGTCAGGGATTAAGAGCTAAATGTGTAGAACTAAGGTTGCTTATATCAGAAGTGTCTCTTGTATGTATAGCTTTGCAGGAGACACAGTGTGTTGTCTCCATTCCATCATAGAAAGTTAAAATGTGGGAATCCTAAACACAAGGGAATGTACACATTTCCATGTTCAAACAGGCACATTGTCTGCGTTTGGCATATATGTATGCAGTGATGATTGCCTTATTTGACCTAAGTTGGAGAGTGTTAAGTGAAATGGATATTGAAATCTTCCATCTTCAAGGGTACGTTAGTGGAGCTTTGGCAGGCTGATTGAACAACATTCCAGGAACACAGCTAAATATTCTCGGCTGGTCTTCAATCAGTTCGTAAGACTTTAGACATATTTATCCCCTAACGAGTTCCATGGTGAAGTCGTAAATACCAGGAAACACGTAGAACTATGATGCCAGCTTTCACCAGATATCATAGACTAAAATGTGAGTAATAGCCTATTGAATTTTGAAAAGGAAGAACTCATTTCCACTTATGAATTAAAAAGGGATGGAAAGAATCCAGTTCTTAAGGCCAAAGGTTATGAAGCTGTAGGTTCCCGGTTAGTGGCAAATGAGTTTGCTAATCATTTTGCTAATTTTGCAAAGAACAATGATGACAGATCATATTCAGCTCGAGGAAGGCTAATGTAACAGGTAGAGATTTATTTTGATACATCATGGAATGAAGATTATAATGTGCCTTTACTATGAGGTTAATTGAATCAGCCTCAAGTAAGTGTAGTGAATCAGCTGGACCGCATTATATAATATGCCCAATGATTAAGCATATAACAGGAAATATCAGTCTTCATATTAAGCCTCATGCTCAGAATTTTTCAAGAACATATCTTCCCCAAGCTATGGGATATGTTAAAGTTACTGCCATTCATAAAACTAGGGAAAGACCCTTTCAAAATAGAATTATTGACCCATTGTACTGACTTCATGTTTGTGTACTTTCATGGATAAAATGGTGAACACACGTTTGATGGTTAAGTATCATATTGTTTTTCATGTTACATTACTACACATCATTATTTGCGCATATTCAGCACTTTTTTCGGCTGCGAGCTGCATGGGCCTTGTGCTCCCTTTTTTTTGAAGTAAAACCCACAACACTACACACTCAGCTGTGTGGTGTTTGTTGGGGGGGGGGGTGTGTACACTTACACACTGGAAACCTAAAGATGATAAATTTTGAGCCCACACCACGATTTGAATCAAGGAACAAGGAAACCCCCTTTTGCTACTCCTAAAAACTGGTTTTGATGCCCCATAGGGTTATTGAAGCACTACTTTAGGAACACATGGCATAAACCCAAGCGGGCGTGAATATTGTCGCTCCTCCCCCGGATCCAGGATACCTGTCAGTGTGGATTTTAGTTTCCAATGGTGCATAAGGTTGTTCGTAATGTCGCCCTATAGTACACCAGCTTGGGGTGGGGGGTGGGGGTTCTTGGGCGACCCCGCCTCTACTTTATTTGTATTGTTGCATACTTAGTTCATTATAAACTGGAAAAAAAAGTTCCCATCAACAAAGTCATTTGCACCAGTCCAGATAGTATGATTCAATTTGACCCTCCAACTTTCCCGTCAAAAACAGTACTTGATATCCTTATCCTAATGTTTATGTTGAAATACGCAGAAAAAATTTTGAAAAAACTTTCATATTGGTTAACTTCATATAATCTTTGTTTGAATACATTAAGTTTAAACCCATCAACATACAAGAAAACATTTTTATAAGGGATGATGTTAATCGAGTAGTTACAGAACTCTTTTTGTTTTCAAGGAAAAGCAAATCATTTATTTACCAAGAAAATCAATTAACTGAATAATATTAGGCATTTGGCAGTATTGGTTAAGGAGTATGGTATATAAAATACTTGTAGTACTAAATTTGGTTAGTCCCGTATCCTCATTACTATAGATAAAGTGGCAACTGTAAAATTAATTGATGTGGACATTCTCTCACTTATCATCTTAACTCTCTTCGTCAACTTTCAATTCACTCGTTTCATGTTCTTCTGACTGAATAAAATCATAATATAATTTTCCCTACCCGAATCCTCAATTCCTTCTAATAGATCCACTAAAGAGACTGGCATTACGTCATCTTCACTTCATAATGGTTAAAGATTTTAATTTGTTGTTCTTCCAACCATGTTCACATGGGCTTGGAACTTCTTTGAAATGCAACATGATCTAACTGGTTTTGCTTGTTGTAAAAGCACCGACTTGCAGGGTGGCGCACATACTAGATCAAAGACCCTATCATCAACTCTCCATTCTCACTCCACCAAATTGTCATTCTCACTCTTAGCATTGGCCACAAGCTTTAGATACCTTTTTGTTTATAACGGATTCTTTAGCAAGTCCATACAAAGAACACATGAAACGTTGTAAGCCCTGCATCAGAGTTTGTTCGAGTTCCCAAGCTTCTAGTTTTGGAAATATTGAAATGAAAACTTTTGTTGGGCAATGTTACGAACCTAGAGAGGTCCGCTTCAAGTTCGATATTATGATAAACAAAAAGAATTCAACATCAGCAGTTGAAACTGGGGATACGAATATAGAAAGATACACAAACAGAACAAAGGTTTATTTACAAGCTTACTAACAAAGATAAATGCAGAATGGTGTCTCCTATTTACATAAAAAAGACAAAATCTTACAATGCGTGAACCTGGGGAACAGTGGGGTAATTAAAGTACTTGCTGGCCAGTTTTGGGACCTGAAGCGATGGCTTCACAAAGGAGAACAGTGGCACTTTAGTCGTCTTCTTGACTCCGCACTGTGGAAAGCAATGTCTATTCTTGATACTTGAAGGGCAGGAACTCCTCAAAACCTCTTGTAGAACGTTTCTTCTCTGAAGTCTTGCTCTACGTCGAAATGCCTCGGTCGTCCACTCCCAGACGACTTGACCAGATCCCGATTAAACTCTCGAGTGCCTTTTTCTCTCTGATCCTTCTTCTCTTATTTCTCTCTGATGATCTCTGATCTCTGCTGCTGAGCTCTCACTGATGATCTGATCTGTGACTCTCACTGATCCTCTTCTACTTTGTCAGTCGTATTTATACGGTGACCTGGGGGCGGGGCTTACAGGGGACGGAGCATGAACGTCACCGACTCCCGAGATGACCAGAACGTCTTAGTAGAATCTCGACGAAGTATTGCATCATATTTCGCTGCATTTTCTGACAGCGTGTCGTGTTCCACAACACTCTTGCCGATTCTAGAACCATCATGAGAACAGGCGACTCCAACACACGTGCGAAAACCTCCGTGCTGCAGAACTTCTCGAAGAAGATGCGTTTTCCTTTCCTTTAACTTATCATTCGTTGCTATGAAGCCATTACCATGACAGGCAACATCAATTTCAAAGGTCTTATTTTACCTTTAACTCTTATTGCACTACAACAGTGAGCAGCTGTGAAATCATGCAGGCTTAAGAGTGCAGAACAAAGCTCCTAGCCATATTCATTTGCCAGTTTTGTGATAGTCACGAACCGACCAAGGTTCCACAGGTTCATTACTCAATATAAAGGAAAGGACTGGCAGAAACCGAGACAACAACAGAGAAAGGGGACCAACGAAAACAAAAATTAGTTTAAACAGTTTGAGTTTATCAAAGTTTTTTACAAATGAGTGGGGTTTGGGAAATAATCACATCATTACCAACAATGAATTTCGCCAGAAAGAAACAGTCTCCAATAAATTCGAAATACAAAGATATATGTAGCTATTAAAGTTCGAATAGGCTCGTTTGCCGGCCCCAATAAAAGAGACAAATTTGCTTTTTAAGCTTATTTTACCGGTCTTTGTAAAATAGACAAATATGCTTTTCAACTTTAACTTTTAAACAATCTATCTAAAAGGAAATTTCTCAAAATGGTACTTGACAAAAATTCATCGAACAACTACTTTTTACAAAAAGTAGTTGTTGAGCAATTCCATCATACAAACAAACTTTAAAACAATCTATCTACAGGAAGCAAATATATGTATTTAAAACTTTAGTACAGTAGCACCCATGGATTTCAGTGTTGGAGATACTTTTAGTTCATATACTCAACTAGAAGAAAAACTGAAAAGTTATCAATCCACTATGTGCAAATATGGGAAAGACAGCAGAATTATTATATAATTCCTACCGATACAGAATTATCTGTTGCTGAAGATAAAATAGAACTACCTACTCTTCCAGAGCCGTGTGGAGTTCCAGAACCTGTTAATCTCACCCTTTAACAATGTCACTTTGCCTCCAAAATCAAAGACAAGGGGTAGACCCATAGGGTCAAACAATGATGTTCGAGGACTTCCCAAGAAAAAGTCCTCAAGACTTGACAAGCCAACTCCATTCATTAAGAAATCCATTCATCAAGAAATCATCCAATGACAGAGGTCTATCTACAGATAGCTACTTGGCTACTTTTTTTTGAGTGGTCAAGATGCCACCTGTGCTACCCAGTGGAGAGCTTCTCCCTGAAAATACTGTTGAACAAAACCCTTCTTAAATACCAACAGCATGTCTGGGATCCAAATGGTTGGAAAGCTGTGGAGCCTTAAGATCGTCGGCACAGTGGGTGTGTGTGCTCTGTGGGTAGGATCTGAACAAGATGGATTCTGTGGCCTGTGGCTGTTGTCTTCAGTGGGTGGCTGCACCTGAAGTGCACTGGTAGTAAAAGAACAATCCCCAAGGGCAACTTTTGGATTTGCAGAGACTGTTATGCCCGAATATTGGAGGCAGATGCATTTCTTTTAATATGTGATTATGAATAAATGGTGTTAATGTCTCAACAATTAGTATTGAAAAAGATTCAAAATTGTCTTAATTATAAATGTAAATAATCCTCTGATTAAATCCGTTTTGTATTTATTAGCCTTACTAGCGTTAATAATAAAAATATTTAACGAAATAACGTGAGATCTATTTTACCAGAACCGGCAAAATAAGTTAAAATCATGATCGTCTATTTTACCGGAACCGGCAAAATAAGCTTGAAAACGTGTTTGGCTATTTTACCGGAACCGGCAAAATAGCCTCTTCCATTAAAGTTAGCTCAAACCAAAAACTAGTAACATCAATAACAATGAACACAAATATTACTTAAACTTTAATTAAATATTAATAAATCAGTGAACACTTTAGCTACATCAAAATAACTCCAACGCAGCATAAACTATCATAAATAATGAACATATAGCATATACAAAAACCAACTCACAGGCAGTATAAACAGTCATACAAGAATAAGCAGCATAAAACAACAGTCAGCAGCATAAACAGTATGAAGTAACAATAATCATGCAGCATAAAGAATTATACTGTAATAAATAGCATAACAGCATGCAATAATAAACAGGCTGCAAAACAAGAAGCATGATACACAACATAAACCAGCAGCAAAAATTACTCGGTCATGCAGTATCAAAACTTAATACCAAAACTGCACTACTCCGGACACGAGCAACCTCCGCAGAGAGCGCCTCAGTGGCGTGACCGGTATGGTGTTGGCCTGCCACCTTGGTAGCGAGTTCGATTCTCGGCCATTCCATTGAGGTGTGAGAGATGTGTATTTCGGGTGATAGCTCACTCTCGACGTGGTTCGGAAGTCATGTAAAACGGTTGGTCCCGTTGCTGAATAACCACTGGTTCCATGCAGCGTAAAAACACCATACAAACAAACAACCACCGCAGAGATTACACAACGGACTCGGTTGTGGAGAAGGACGAATACCATCAGATGGCTTACAAGAAAACATTGAAGCATTCACAAACTGCAAACTGGATCAAATCATCACAGCCATCATACAGATAATCACATAGAATCGAGACGTCTGTTTTGGAACTGGAGCTAAACTGCTCCATAGAAGAGTGAGACGACTGGTTCACCCGTCCTACCATCATTCTGCTACCACGGCCAACAGGTAAAGTGATACCTGCTCTAAAATTCTCCTTGATGTTATGCTGGACCAAACTCTGCGACTCTAAGCCAGACTGTTGTTGCTCTGACCGAGACTTGTTGCCATCCCAAACCTGACCAACGATCTGAAGCCCAAAGTGAAAGGATCGGACACCCTTTTTTTAACAAGGGGACAGCCGTCGAATGATTGTTCCATGAAAAAACAAGGATTAAACTTTACCTTATCTAAAAGCCTCCTTTTGTTATCCTGGCCAGTAACGAACAGTATCCTTGAATCTATGTTATGAGCATGTGGTACTAGCAAAATGGAAGATACGTCGGTGTCAGGGCTTTTCACACACTCCGTTTTGTAACCTTTCTTGCTGGCGTACAAGGTATACAAAATTATTCGTGCGTCAGTTTCTTCTTCAGCTGATCCCAGAACTACAATTTCTGTTAATTCACTGTCATTCATTTCACCATTTTCCATTGGAAATGCTTCCCCTTCTGTGATAAATATTCCCGTGTATTGTATTAGAACTCTGTGCTTATCCAGACCTTGAACGGTAGGGCGACAAGCTGTTGCTTGTTTTTGTAATTTTTTTTTAGAAAAGTGTTCCATTCCCCAGGTCTTCTTGTCTTGGTAACACCCACGACAGATTTCTCACTCTCTCCTCTTCCTTTCCATTGACTTGATTGAGTCTTTTGCATAGGAGTCTGTACTGAATATTACGTCACCTCTTTAACATAAGTCATAAAGTCTTTCATTTATTTCGAAGAAGGTCTCTGGCAGTAATAAAACAGTGCGTTGTCATCCTCTATTAGAATATCTACACACAGCAGTTGCGAAGCATGAAGTGATTCCATTCTTTTGGTAAGATAAGCAAATCCTTTGTTTTTGTCAGTTTTAGCTGGCAAACCATCTGTAGTTCATTACTCTCAAATCTACCTTTACGTTTAACTCTTGCCATTTAACCAAAAGCTGAAACGCAATATTTATATATTTCCATGCCTTGGCTTGACTTAAATTTTACCATGTTAGTCATATTGCACGTAGTCTTTAAGTTTTTCTTTTGATAGGACAAAAAATAAATACTGTTTCCTTTCATGACTTACTTGATCTTCAGTCTTGTTCCTACAAGCTCATCCACTGACTTTTTCCTTTTTTCCTCTGTATGTAAAAGATCATATTCAATTTCAGCCGGCACTGGTCGACCAAACACTACGTTATGCATCACGTTACTGTCGATTTCAAAAGGGCTACTGAAACATTGTATTGCCTCTTACACCTTCTCAACAAACATTTTCCATCTGTTGGTCTTGGGTCTTTATGGCTGTCTATACTGTCTGTTATCATGTCTGCAAGGCCAAGAGTAGCATAAAGGTATATTTGGTTCTCTCATGTGTGTCGGTGCCCAACTTTTGTATGCTTTATAGTCTCTAGTAATTTCACTGAGGTCAATATCACGACTTCCTGCTGCTCCTCTGGACTGCATGTTTCATAGTGTTTCTTAAGTGGTCTTTATCTACAGCACACCTACTGCCAGCCACAAAAGAAAGAGTGACGCTAAATGCTCCAAGTTTCAGCAATTCATTAGCCACTTTATGGATTCCTGCAAATTAAGTATAAGCCACGCGCTGTCCACGTAACTGATCCAATACATACCTGTCTTGCCAAGCTCACCTTGCTGAACTAAGTCTCTGAATGAATGTAGCTATCAATATATTCACAATGCTCTGGTTGCGCATCAGTTCATTTAGAAGTGCCTCAGATGTTGCTTTCAAAATGAATATGGCATGAAATAAATTTGATATGAGTATTTAGGAAACAAATATTTAAGAAAAGGTGAACAACTGGGTGGCTTCAATAATTATTTGCGGAGGAGCATTATCAAAATGGATCAATTATTGTACTCCTAATGAGTATTTTTCGTGGGTATAATTTTTTCCATATGCCATGACCCAAGCTAACAGAAAATCACAATGTAGTTAAGTGGGTTGGGGTGGGGGGGGGGGGTGGGGGGGGTGTTGTGCAAAGAAAGTGGTTCTAACTGACTTACCAGTAGCATATACTATATATGATAAATGTCTACCCCTATGTATTAGTCCTTCGTCAGTGGCTTAGAAATGAGGTCGAAACACTATTATTTCTTCACCTATGGGTGTGAGTGACACACACACACACACATATATAATATATATATATATATATATATATATATATATATATATATATATATATATATATATTATAGTGCTTCTCTTGAAGATAATGCTTCTATGCTAGTAATATAACTAATTGCAATCAGTCGTACTGGTAAAATGATTAATTTTCAAGTTGATGATAAAGAAATCCAATATTCTTTACCTCCGATTACTTCAGTTCCATACTATATTGCTCGTTCTCAGTCAGTCAGCGATCGTTAGAAAAACTTTTCACCATAGTAGCAGTTAGCTGTTGGTCAGTCGTGTAGATTTAAAGTGGGCAGTTTGAATGGGCCCCAGACTCACCGCAGCAGTTTATACGAAAAATGTCATACAATATGAAATGTCCTTGAAATGATTCTTTACATAATTAGGTCAAAAGCTTAAATTTTGTCGTGAAGAAAAAGAACTTTCCTTAAATTCCTTTGAATTTTAAACAAAATACTCAAGGAAATATATATATATATATATATATATATATATATATATATATATATATATATATATGTATGTATATTATTGTGTATGTATGCGTGTAGGTATGAATGTATGAATATATCAAATATAGCATATAAATAAGTACGTATATGTATAAAGTACAAAGATTGTTACGAACTTCAGAGATAATAAGAAGTATTTAACTGCAATTTGAAAATCCCACATGTATCATCAGTGACCAAAGCAAATGATCAATAAGGCGTTGCCTGCGGTCTGGTTCATGCCGGATAGCGATACACCAACCATAATTTAATCAGAGAGCCACATTATACAGAAGCCTATGATATAAAGAGGAGGTGGGAGAGTGGGGAGCAGCTGAAGGGCCTCTCTATCTCAAAGGTCTCCGCGTCCATACATAATCTCTCTCCTCAGGTCCCTTCGGAGACCAGGAAATCCACTCTATTGATAACTGTCACGCGGACAAATTTGTCAGAGCTATTGACCCTAATGGCGCTGAGGATTAGCTCTGTACAAAGGACAATCTGCTGCTTCCTTTCAAACGAAAACGCTACGCATTTCGTTCGGTGGGCAGATTGCACATATGCGTTTGTATGTTAACGTTAACCTTGTGATAACAAGGCTTATGAGTAACCTGTGAAGTGTCTCGGTTTCCAACTACTAAATGTTGGAGTGTTTGGTTCCATGTTAGGTCAAAGGCAATTAATTATCAATGCACACCTTGCAAATAGTATTTTTCAGTTGAATTCTTATGAAAGAAATCATGAAAGACATAGGTTTGAGTTATTTTTATTGCAAGATGGGATTTAGTTTTTCATTAGACCCTTTTAGCTGAAAAATTGTGGGACTGCGACATGGTCTTCCGGGTGCATTAGTGACGCCTCGACTTTTTACTTAAATTTACATGTATGCTGATATTCAATTAAAGTAATTATTCGATATTGTCACCTTTTTTATTTTAATATAGAGGCCTTTAGATCTTTTAGTTTGCTTTGTGACTTAACGGTTTGATCCATACAATGCCTGCCGATATTTAACGGTTTGAACTATACAATGCCTGCGGATAATAATCATTACAGTGTAGAAAATTTCATTTTGCCTTCAGTGTGGGCTTGGTGTCTCAACGAATAGATACAGAGCTGACCTTCAGTTTCACCGGCCACTGGTTCCTATCCAAAGGAGGAGGTTTTTCCGTTCAGCAATAACAACAGTAATAATAATAATAATAATAATAATTATTATTATTATTATTATTATTATTATTATTATTATTATTATTATTATTATTATTATTATTATTACAAATTCAGTGGATAAAACATATTCACATTGGAAAAGCATACAGGCGCCATTGACTTGAAATTCAATCTTCCAAAGCATGTCGGTTTGAATACACCCCCCCCCCCCACGACACCACCACACACACACACACACACACAACCACAGCAGACCCCACACTGCAGTAACGGATCATGACACAGCAAGTGATTTTTCATCGCCCTGGGGAAGGCGCGAACCCGCGACATGTGAGTGGCAATCCACGACACTAACCACTATACCAGCGGAACAGCATTTATATTGTTGCTTTGTCTCTGAAAAGGTTGTGGATTCAAGAAACAAAAGCTACTGTTGGCTTCATTTCACTTGTAGCAATTCTCGCTCGTTTGACAAGGGAAAGAAAACGCATTTTATCGATCCTATGCTTAGTAGGAAGGGCAACACGAACAACGAGGTCTCTAGTGTCTGTCTTGATTCCGATGAATTATTCAGCCTATCTCTACGGACGGACAAGTCAAAATACAATCTGCATCTTAGTCATTCTGTAGGATGATTATAAGACTAACGACATATACCCTGCCTAATTAATGTTTTATTTAGTCTATATTGGATACTAGATTACGAGCTTCGTCATTCCAAATTACTGTGTATAGTGAGTATACGCAGGAACATCAGAGAGAGAGAGAGAGAGAGAGAGAGAGAGAGAGAGAGAGAGAATTTATTCGGGAAAATGTAATTTCTCATGAATATGCAAATAACACCACAAGAAGTCCTTCCATCGTTCTAATTTTGGAGACAGAAATATTATTAAATGAAGTGAGCCGCCAGCCATTAAATCCTCTCTTTCTTGCATAACCGAAGCGCAGAGGGAAGCAGACAGAACCAGAGACTGTCACAATCTACATGGCGCCCAAGGAGCAGACAAACGGGCGTCGGAAACTGCAGCAGAATTCCTCTGGGGCGGATTCGCACAAGAGAAGAGACTGCCCACCGTTCCTCGACGCAATGCCGACTTGCGGCTTTTATGCTGCTCGCATCTCATGCTTCCTCGTTTCAAATTCTAGTGAGAGAGAGAGAGAGAGAGAGAGAGAGAGAGATGCCTCTTGTTAAAGCCACTTTATTTCGATAACGAGTCATCTGTTTTTCATGGTCAGAAAATTGTAAAGGAAATAACCCATGAAGATTATCATGAACAATATAGTATAATACTCATAGGATACTGGGGAAACATTCACATAGTTGAAAAATAAGGACCAATTACAGCTGTATGTGTATATGTATACATATATGAGATATATATCATATGTATACATATATACATAACTATAATTGTTTGTGAGAATTGGCATTATATATATATATATATATATATATATATATATATATATATATATATAATATGTATATATTACCACGAACAGCAAGCAGTTTCACCAATTCATTGGGCCATGTTTCAAGTAACACTAATTCGTAATCAACCTACAAATCAAAACTTAACATCATAATACTTAGTAATACAATACACTTGCCAGGATTTGACTGTAAAAGTTATAAATCTGTCTATAACTCACATTTAAAATTAAAGTGGAAGGTACTAGAACATAAATCACCAATCTATAAACACAACAGAGAACAGATTAAAAGCACGAAAGTGAAGTTACTGCTCTATTTTTAGTCATCAATAAATATTTATAGAAAAACAAAGTTTGTAGAAGCCATCATATAATCATTATCAGCGTGTAAACTCTCTCTCTCTCTCTCTCTCTCTCTCTCTCTCTCTCTCTCTCTCTCTCTCTCGTATGTATGTATTACACATATCACACACACACACACACACACACACATATATATATATATATATATATATATATATATATATATATATATATATATATATATATGTATTCATGCTATATGGTGGGACGATGGAGAAGGTGCCACGGCAATGATTACATCAGTTAGGGTGCTATCATTAAAAACAAAGATTGAAAACCTCTGTCTTAGAGAAATACAAAACTTTCAAAATATCGAGGTCTGCAGCAAACATTGCAATAGTTAGTATTATGATACTGTCAGTTGATTCAAGAGATCACAGTTGAGAAGCTGTTGTAACTATTTGTTTAACGGATTTTTTATATGAACAAATTGATGGTGTAAGCTTGGGATCCAGTGTAAGACAACATTGGCAAATGTTTTTGTCTTTGATGGAGAAAAGTTGTCTACACGATTCCCCTTCAGATTTTAAGCCCTTATGGCACGGTAGGTATGATAATGATTGATACCTTAATGTTTAAAGTCGTGACTAGAGCCCTCCTTTTCTCCTCAGAATACCTTAATAGTTAGCATATTGAATATAGAATTAGCATAATTAATATAGAATTTGCTTCTGAAATTGAAGATAATCATACTCTGCTTTCTCACATTCAGGTGAAAAAAAAATCTTTATTATAAATGCCACACTTAAATCTTGGGAAAGGGTCCTCTTACAGGTCATATGTCTAAATTTCAATCCGCTACATCTTTTACATATACGATGAATTTGATTTTTACTTTAATAACCTGAACTAATAAAATCTCTTCTTGGTTTATGGATTTCTATGAGTAACTTGAATATCTTAGGTCCCTTGACAAGAACAATGGGTAGGTATCCTTTGAATTACACGCACACATATATTGGTAAAAAATTCTCAAAATTATAAGTATGCAAACGAAACTACCGCTAACGTGAAGAAACCTTTTATCTATTTACCTTTAATCTTTAATGAAACATAATTACGATTGAGTTAGCAGTCAATTTCTGTTTAGTCCATTAGCTAACCTCAGATATCAAAATATGCTTCGCCTTGCAAAATATATTACGTAATTTCTCAAAAATTAAAGCCCATGCTAACCAGCCAGTCAGACAGACATAAAAAACGGCAGCGTAGTGGTTGTGATGCCATTTGCGGTTGGAATGACTACCAGATCAGCTCTGATGAGAAGATAATATGAACACTTCGGGTAAGTCTTAGTGTTGAAGTAAATTCTCTTTCAAGACTTAATTACAGTGCAGTAGGAGAACACAGAGGGAGCTTTGTCACCTTTCCATACCGAAGATTTTTCTGTTTTAACTGCTGTTCAGTTTGTTGCAGACCTCGATTTTTTGGGGAGTGTTTTGTAGCACCAACGTTACTTTTGTGCTTTTAATCTGCGTTTTCTGGTGTGTCATGATAGCCATCTATTAGTTATATATAACTTTTTATTTGTTTTTTTTACAGGCAATGCCTGACCACCTTGTTGCATTAGTAAGAATTACAATGTTATTTTATGAAATGTAGTCTCATAACGAGTGATAGTGTTCTTCGAAACATGCCCTAATAAATCTGTGAAACGGTGCTGTTCCGGGTTTTGACCTCGATGTTCCTCTTATTATGTAAATGGCGCTTCCCTGTTTGGGTGTCCATTGCTGTGTGTATATATACACATATCACTATACACACACATATGTGTGTGTATAGTGATTTTATGTGAATGGCTCTTGATGTATGAAAATATGCGAATGGGTTTGCAAACACTTGTCTATCTGTTTCTGGGTAACGACCAAACGCATTATTTCATTACATATGAAAAGACAAACCAAATTACTGGTTCCTTATGGAAGTGAGATATGTTTGGTGAAACAATGAAATGGCGGATTCTTCATCGACTTCATTGTCCGGACAACAATAAAATGGGAAACGAAAAGGCACCAATGTATCAGATAGAGAGGTAGCTAACAATCCAACTTCCTGTTTACTTTGAAACAGTCTCATAACGTTATGAAATTTAGATTTCAAGATGGCCATAGATAGAAGACAGTAGACTATTTTTTCTCTTATTAAAAAAATACACTGTAAGTATAATTTTACAATACAATACATATACAAGATAGAAGGCAGTAGACTTTTAAAGCAAAGCATAGTCGCTAGCATTAAAATATCTGTCAAATGATTACATTATAACCAGGACCGTCTTATTGGCATTAGAGGGCACGGGCAGGATATTACGCTGTTTGGGTGTGGGAAACGTATCGAGATCATTTTCAACGAATTTCATGGTCAGTTTTTAAGGTATGGCATAACACTTTTTTTTCAGGGAAATGCCCCTGGGCAGAGCAGTGCAAGGCCCTACCTCTTACCTACCCAACCACTCAGGAATAGAAATGTAAATGGCCCACGAAATAAACGTATTTATTGTATTGGTATTTCCAACAACATTAGTGTTTATACATTAAAATAAATCATGTACAGCAAAGATTAATCAACAAACTTTAAAACAAGTTAACGCGAGTCTTGAAAAACACAACAAATGTCAATGTAAAATGATACTTAATTGGTAAACCATACAGATGTAGATGGCACAGCAATAAATGACTGTGACTTATTTATGTGACTTATTTATGTTTAGTCAAGTGTTCCGCGCACACACGTGCGAAACTTCTTAGCAGATAATTGCTTTATAGTTGTAGATATAGTTGATATAGCATACTGTTTATTTATTAACTAGTTACAACATATAGAGTATAGCATGGGTCCACGGGCTTAATATTAAGGCAGATTATGTACATAAATTACATATTGTATGTGTATTTATTGTAAAAAATACCTTTAAAGTGTATTTTTTTAAATAAAAGAGAAAAAATTATAACCACTTCACCATCAGTGTCATGAGTTAGTCATTCAAAATGAACACAAGTAAATATGCATGATTACCAGTAAGGTGACCATTCGTTCTGTGTTCAAGGATATCAAAGATAAAGTGGAAAGGTGAAGGGAAGTCGACTAAATGCATCTGTATTGGAAATAAAAACTTATGAATTTCCAAACGCCAATTCGGTTTGCCTCGTTCCGTAGTGTAAAAATAAAAATGATTTTGAAGGCAGAGGCCTGTTCACGCAAGTAGCTTTAACTGTTATGAATAAAGGATTATTAGTTATTACAGTACTTTTGAATCACTATTTTTTTAAATCGTTCCAGGAAATAATTACGTGTGTATTGTTTCCTGTATTTATTAATTACACGTCGACTATAAAAACCTAAAAAATATCGACGTTTCATCTACTTCTTGGTCCGCACATAAAATGCTGCAATTGTATTTTTTTTATTTAGGAAAAGCCTGTTAACTTTATTAAATATATGTATATTTATAAAATATTCAAAATTAAAACAAATAAATTTTAGTTTCTTAATATTACTCTGAACGCTTTTTAAACTAATTTTACATTAAACGTATTCATTTTATAATTCGATTCTGGTCAAGGTTATTTTGATAGCTGTTGCACCTAAGTCGTAGTTTGCTTTTGTTCATTTAAATGTGGCAAGTTGCAAAGAATGTTGTACTTGATTAGAAAGTGGCAGGAAGAGGTTCCTGGTTTGACAGTAAGACAGCCGTATCTACTGACGACAAAACTTTAAATATAGTGAATAAGCTTCGGGCGTCAAAACAAAAGATCCTTTTACAGTTCCTCTATTCCAGTCTCCAACCATTCCGCTGACGTCATAAGAATCTCGTCTTCCTATTAGAACAGCTGTGGCACTTCGCATTAGAGAAAGTGGTTGGCTTTCCTCTTAAATTCCAACTTTCCAAAGGATGCGGATTGGTTCTTGCTTCGCCAGTGAACCCGTTATGGCAGAAGTTTGATGATGTATAATCAATACGTTTTAGCACCTGGAAGACGTAAATCTCTCCAGGTAACTGCATATCAACATGACGGGAGTGAGGTTATATCCGAAATCAATGTAAGGTACTGCAGGGCAAGGCAGTTGGGACTCTTCCCCACTGAACCTTTCAACTATAAATAACGTTCTTGAAAAAAATAGTAATAAAAAAAGAAAAATTCAGATTGTCGTATCTTACACACACACACACACACACACACACACACACACACACACACACACACACACACACACACGATAGTTTCTCTTGGCGCTGTGGGGAGACTGCCACATTCTAAATCGCGCAAAGGACTTTGAATAAAGAATAATTATAGGCGCTACACACACACACACACACACACACACACCACACACACACACACACGTGTATCTCCTTCCCTTAAAGTCACATGGTATTGTTTGTCGGGTTGAAAACAAAATAGATAAATAACCCCATTTAAATGAACAAAACAAATCTACGACTTATGTGCAACCGCTATCAAAATAACCTGGACCAGGAAAAATATATATATATATATCTATATCTATATATATATATATATATATAGAGTATAATAATATATATATATATATAATATATAATATATCTATAGAGATATAAGATATATAATATATATATATGTATCTATCTATATAATATAATTCTTATATATATATATATATATATATATATAACTTTATCTATCTATCTATCTATATATATATCTAATATATTCTATCTATTAATATAGAGATATATATATATATATATAGAATATAGACTTATAGATATCGATATATATGATAGATATATATATCTATATCTATATTATCTATATATATATATATCTTATCTATATCTATCTATAATATATCTATATATCTCTATATATCTATCATATATATATATATATAGTATATATATATCATATATATGTATATAGATAGATATATAAATATATATATAGGTATATATATATATATATATATATCTATATATTTCTATATATATATATATATATCATAATATCTATATATATATACATACACATACATACATACATACTACATACATCCATACATACATATACATATATATTGTAAGAAGCCCACTAAAATTTGGAAAAAATTGAAAGTTCAGTGTGCTTCCTACAACATATTAGAACACGGATACAGTGTTTAACTTTTATATATATATATATATATATATATATATATATATATATATATATATATATATATATATATATATATAGATAGATAGATAGATAGATAGATAGATAGATAGATAGATAGATAGATAGATAGATATAAAGAATACGTTAAGTGTTAAATTTATATAAATATCATTTAGAGAAATATCAAGGAATTAAAATATTGAGTCTTGACAAGACAATGACAAATTTTTAAATCATCTGCTACTGAAAATAAGATTGTTGAAGAACATATTTACCAAGGTTTGTGATTTTGTGTGCGTTCGTGCGTTCGCATGAGAGAGAGAGAGAGAGAGAGAGAACTTTTCCTGCACCAGTAAAACTTCAAGTGGTAAACAACTAAGTGGCAGAGATTTGTCGTGAATCTACCACTGTTAACTTTCTTTGATTTAATTCCTTGCATTTCCTCGTTACCATATGCTAAATGCTAAAGTTCTTTAACTGTTCTGTAACCACAGACACTTGTCTATCAAGAAAGTAACTTTAATAAACGTTTCTCATATTCTGGAGAGAGAGAGAGAGAGAGAGAGAGAGAGAGAGAGAGAGAGAGAGAGAGAGAGAGAGAGAGAGAGAGAGAGAGAGAGAGGAATTGGTTCCCGGTTTGAGTACAATAATCTCATATATTTTTATGTATGCATTTGGAGTAATATTGTGGAATTTTCCACTTTTTTTGTAAAATTTATTGGAACTGACAAATAGGAAAAGATGCTATAGCTGGGAATGTGTTGATATCCGAAGCTAAATAGTGGGATCTGTGGTGGGGGCCATCAATTGCCCGATAATTTTCGGAACCGAGTTTTCAGACGGAACTATTCTACAGGACTAGACCACGGATTCCAGGGGGCTCTGGTTCTGGGTATAGGACTCTCGGTTTGCCCATAATGTGATTAGGGTGGGGATGATTGTATTCTTGTAATATTCTCAGTCCTATCAAACAGGTTCGGCTTACACTTGGGCCACTCTAATCATGTTGTGCCATACCCTGTGGGGTAGGGTGTGCCATTGGTGGAAGAATAAACTCCATGAAAGGATGATGATGTCTTTTTAAGGTTTTCAGGTTTATTTATTGATTTTTTTCCTCCCCTCTCAAATCTGTATGTCTAGCAGTTGTAAAGATTCGATTACCCCAGGGCCCTATGATGGTGCTCTTCTGGCACAGAAGACACCTCTGCACCCACAGTGTAGATTCAAAATTCTCCAAACGTTGATGACTTCTCCAAAAATAAATTTATAAAAAGCAGTAATAACGAATCTGATCCCCCTCCTGACTTCCCCTCCCCTGGACCCTCTAGCCGTGCTTCATTGATGACTACTTCAATCAAGGACACAGACTTCTCTAAGAAATCTTCATCCAAAGTTAAATTCTCAACACAGTCAGGTTGTGTGAACAATTTGAGAATGCTTCATATCAAAGACTTACTTGTCAGTTGTGATTATGAAATGATCTCGAAAGCTTTGAAATGATTTGGAACTGTTACAGAAATCGTGATGAGCTTTATTGATAGTGAATGTAAATGGGAAGCTTGGGTTACCTTTAGTAGCCCTGATGAGACTCTAAAGGCTAGTAGTGTAAGTTCCATACAAATCGGTCAAGCTACAGTACGAGGAGCCTCAACAGACAAAGTCCCCAGAGACTTGGACGTTTATATGCCCTCTAAATGGTCTCAGATAAACCAGAGAGGAAGCAGATTGCAGAAGCAAGAGCTCCTAAACCTCCTATGTTGCTGGTAGTTCAGCCAAAGAGGAAAATTATAACTACTACAAATTTTGTAGGTTTCTTCAGAAAATAGTGGGAGGAATAAAGGGCGATGATATTTGTCGGTTCGGGAAGAACACTGTTCTTATTCCTGCCAAGTCCACAACCCAAGCATATATGCTGACCTTGTTGGACGTTAAAAGTGATGAAATGATTACGAAGATCAAACCCTACTTAAGCTTTAGTTATGGGAGAGGAGTACTATTTCATAAAAACCTATATGACATAACAGAAGTATAAATTCTAGAAATGAGCCCCACTTCGGTTTTGAAAGCGAAAAAGGCACCCATTGCCAACATGATCACTTTAACCTTCGTAGACCCTAAAGTACCTTCTCATGAGATATTTGAAATTGAAAGGTACTGTTCGTCAGTTTTTGTAGCAAATAATAAAACGTTACACACACACACACACATATATATGTGTGTGTGTGTGTATGTATGTATGTATGTATGTATGTATGAGCAGTACAATAGGCAGCTAAGCTGGGTGGTATAGAACTTGGCTTACTCTTACCAGGCTCGTGGATCGCCCAACAGTCCATCTGACTGTAAATGGATACCTTCGGTTGATAAGGTCAAGGTAAATGATGATTAACTAGCAACTTCACCCCTAAAATATGCTAGGTGGCCAGAATGCTGTTCCTGTCTAACAACACTATCCTTCAACAGTTGTTTCAGCCATTAAATTATGGCTACTACCAGGGCTGTAGTGGAAGTACACTTCACACTATAAGTGGGAACAGTAAAAAGTTCGAGATTCAGAACAAGCAACCAAAAAGACTAAAATTGAGACGAATCTCAAATCGGGAAAGTGAAAATGAGCAATGAAATGTTACCGTCTTCGGTGGTGTTTATTTGTTAATTTTCACTTTTCTGGCTTAAGGTTTGAGCGTTGCTTTTCTTTTTTCTTAATCGTGTTCCAATGTATAGTTTTTGTTTGTGCTTTTATACTGAAGTGAAGTTTCATTGTACATTTAATGTAACCCGGTTGATAACTAATTTAACATGTGAAACATCTTTTGGCATAGAGGTGAGTAAGTAAAGCAACGTGGCAGCAATTTTTGAATTTTCCTTCAGGACTTCACCCTTGAGGGAAATTAGATCAGGAGGATGTTGGCTTAAGTAACAAATGCCATTTGAGGATTAGCATTTTAAAAAAAATTGGCTATGAGGGCAACTATACCCAAAAGGTGTGAATGTATGTATATGTATATGTATATATATTCACATATTTAAATATATATATTATATTAATAAACGCTGACTGTCAGTTCCAATACTGCTTCGGCCACATTAACTAGCAACATATTCCTTCATCATTATCACCGAAATAAGGAGACTTTCGTTTTCATCTCAAATCTTGAGGTTGATACTAGTAAGGTAACCGCCTCAGCGGCGTGGTTGGTATGGTGTTAGCGTCCCACCTCGATGGTCGCGGGTTCGATTCTAAGCCATTCCATTGAGGAATGAGAGATTATATTTCTGGTGATAGAACTTCACTCTCGACGTGGTTCGGAAGTCACGTAAAGCCGTTGGTCCCGTTGCTGAATAACCACTGGATCCATGCAACGTAAAGGCACCAGACAAACAAACAAAACTAGTAAGCTAACCTTCTTTCCAAGATGAAACAACAAAAACATTTCAAGTTGCTGATCTGTATTAATAAGCAGCCAATACCGTGTTTTTTTTATATTAAAATTGTGATATTAACAGAGCTTACAATTCGCAACAGAACGTACATTAAGTGCCAGATAATTTAAAACAGTGCGACAGAAGCCTCCGATCTCAGAATCTTCAGTTAAAGGAAAGTTGACGCCAACTAAAAATAATATTTTTCAGTCATATACACATCGGTAAAGTTCGTCTAAAAATTCTTAAGACCAAGAGCTTTGTCTTATATCTCCTCGCAGGGCAGTCAGTGAACCTCATTTGGTACACTGTAGGCATTACTTGAGGATCTTCGCAGCGTCTCTTAGGCTCCTAGCTGCAGCTCTTATTCTTTGTACTGTACCTCCGTTCATATTCCCTCTCTTCCATTTTACTTTCTGCCTTCTCCTAACAGTTGAATCATAGTGCAACTGTGACGTATTCCTCCCGTTACACCTTTCATTTTTTACGGTCAGTTTCCGTTTCAGTCCGGGATGACCTCACAGGTCCCAGCGCTCGACCTTTGGCCTAAACTCTCCGTTCTATATCCTTCTCTTTGTATTATCTCTAGATTTTCCCTTTCGTTGCAGTGCACACCTCGTCGGATAACGCCTACCTCAGGAGGCGAACTACACATCAAAATTCTAACATCTTGACAATCAAACAATGTACAAAAATGAGAAGTAAAAATACTAGCTATACATTTTCCTCATTTTAACCGTACGTATATACGCAGGCCATGTGTTACATATGGTTATTTCTATTATGGCAAGTCCTTAGGAGAGAGAGAGAGAAAGAGAAAGAGAGAGACTCCTTATGGCCCAGTGCCTGTGGAATCGTGTCTCCTTGACACGAGAGGAAGAGAGGCCTCTTGTGCTCCTCGTCTATCCACTTGTTCACCACATCTCCTCCTCCAACCTCTGCTTTATCAGATGTTCCGATGTTCCAGAATCCAGATTTTGCTTTAAAAAAAAAGTAAAAGTTGTTTCTACAACCAATCTAAATCCAAAAGGCAGATTCGTTAAGAACTGCCAGCGATTTTAAGCACCTAACAGCAAATTTCTGCGTTATAAGTGTACACACACACACACACACACACACACACACACACACACACACACACACACATATATATATATGTGAGTGTGTGTGTGTATATATATATATATATATATATATATATATAGTATATGCATGTGTTATATGCATATATATATATATATATATATATATATATATATATATATATATATATATAGAGAGAGAGAGAGCAGAGAGAGAGAGAGAGAGAGAGAGAGAGAGAGAGAGAGAGATAGTAAAAAATCTTGAAGCAAATAGCCTTTAAAAATTATTAATTAATATCTCCCATAGAACATCGTCAGTACACGACCCTTACAACCTTTACAACCTTGACAAACGACATTGATGAAAATACAAGTAATAATGATAATTTTTCGGCAATATAAGGTTGCTATTCATTTTATGTGCAAGAAAAGCTGATATGTGGAAGCTGTTTTACATCTGACATGTTATCTACTATAAGTAAGCAACCACTGATTTTTTTGGTAGTTGGACGAAAGTTTACGTCGTCTCTCCCGTGTGTGTGTGTGTGTGTGTGTGTGTATATATATATATATATATATATATATATATATATATATATATATATATATATATATATATTATACATATATATATATAAAATATATATATAAATAAAGGTTTTTTGCCACGAAGGAAAAAATGAAAAAGCGAGATAGCCAAGTACTTTCGGTCCTGTTCGGACCCTTTACTGAGGCAAACTGATTTTACAGAGGACAACAAAGTCAAAAGAAGGCTTAATATCCAAACTGACACTACAAGATTAGCATTAAGGGCAATTTCACTCTACAGAAAGGAGGAAACACCTGAGGTATTATTAATGAAAAGACGAAAGATAATATAAATATATATATCGAGCAAGAGAAAGAGGGAGAGAGAATATCGAACCGGAGAGAGAGAGAGAGAGAGAAATAATAACTATATACATGTGGGGCTAACTTATTAGTAGTTCATTTATTTTAAGGTCCTTCATAAACATCTTACAAATATACCTTACAGACCTTACAGACCTTACATCTTGTTCGGGTTGCCCCAGGTCCCTCAGTGTGAGACACCTCTAATGTCTACCAGAGAGTTGCTAGTACATCTTCCGGTATATTTTGCATCTTCCAATCTTGGATGGTCTGGGATGCAGTTTAGATATTTGTCGAGCTTATTCTTAAACACATCTACGCTCACTCCTGATATATTCCTCAGATGAGCTGGCAACGCATTGAATAGACGCTGCATTATCGATGCTGGTGCGTAGTGGATTAATGTCCTGTGTGCTTTCCTTATTTTTCCTGGTATAGTTTTGGGCACTATTAATCTACCTCTGCTTGCTCTTTCTGATATTTTTAGTTCCATGATATTTTCTGCTATTCCTTCTATCTGTTTCCATGCCTGAATTATCATGTAGCGTTCTCTTCTCCTTTCTAGACTATATAATTTTAAGAATTGTAGTCTTTCCCAGTAGTCTAGGTCCTTAACTTCTTCTATTCTAGCTGTAAAGGACCTTTGTACACTCTCTATTTGTGCAATATCCTTTTGATAGTGTGGGTACCATATCATATTGCAATATTCAAGTGGACTACGAACATATGTTTTATAAAGCATAATCATGTGTTCAGCTTTTCTTGTTTTGAAGTGCCGTAACAACATTCCCATTTTTGCTTTACATTTTGCCAACAGAGTTGCTATTTGATCATTGCATAACATGTTCCTATTCATCATCACACCAAGGTCTTTAACTGCTTCCTTATTTGTGATGGTCTCATTATTAGGTCCCTTATATGCATATATCTTTCTTTCTCTGTCTCCATAATTTATTGATTCAAATTTATCAGAGTTAAATACCATCCTATTTACCTCTGCCCAATCATATACTTTGTTAAGGTCTCTTTGTAGAGCGTTCCTATCTTCATCACAAGTAATTTCTCTACTTATTCTTGTGTCATCTGCGAAACTACTCACTACCGAATCCTTAACATTATTGTCTATGTCTTCAATCATAATAACAAACAGTATTGCAGCTAACACCGTACCTTGCGGCACACCGGATATTACCTTGGCTTCATCCGATTTCTCGTCGTTTGCAATAACTATCTGTTTTCTGTTGTGTAAAAATTCTTTTAACCATCTTCCTACTTTATCCACGATATTGTGTTTTCTAATTTTCTTCGCTAATATATTATGGTCTACTTTATCAAAAGCTTTTGCAAAGTCTAAATAAACCACATCTGTTTCATTTCCGCTTTTCATATTTTTGAATATGTTTTCACGGTGGACTAACAGTTGGGTTTGTGTACTTTTTCCGGGTACGAAACCATGTTGTCCTTTATTAAACAAATTATTTTTTATTAAATGTTTCATAATATTTTTCTTCATTACCCTTTCATACACTTTCATAATATGTGATATTTAGGGACTCACCGGCCTATAATTTACTTGCCTCTAGTCTTGATCCACTTTTGAAAGTAGGGGTAATATATGCTAATTTGTGCTCATCATATATCTTGCCTGTATCTACACTTTGTCTTAATAATATTGCAAGTGGCTTTGCGATAGAATGAACTACTTTCTTTAACAAAATAGCAGGAATTCCATCAGGCCCTGCAGCAGCTCCATTTTTAATTTCATTAATAGCCTGCACAATATCAGCTTCATTAATATCTATGTCAGCTAAATATTCACTATTTTCATCCCTTACTTCTATATCATTATCTTCATTATCTATTCTAGGGGTGAATTCTCTCTTATATCGTTCTGCCAGTATGTTGCAAATTTCCTTTTTTTTCATTCGTTAACTCTCCCTTCAATTCTCAGAGGGCCTATTTCTATTCTTCTTTTATTCATCTTCTTCGCATATGAGTATAATAGTTTGGGGTTTTGCTTGATATTTAATAGGGTTTTTTCTTCCAAGACCCGTTTTTCATTTTCTTTTGATTGTATAATCTTTTGTTCTGCATTTTCTATCTTACTTTTTAGTTCTATAACTTTCCATGCATTTTTTTCTTTTGCAAGACCTTTTTTCCACTTTCTGATTTTCTGGAACAAGATCCTTCTGTCTCTTGGTATGCATGAATGATGTTTACTTTTCTTCTTCGGTATATATTTTTCCACTATTATCTCCAATATTTTATATAATATCTCCGTATTTACCCTTATGTCATCACTTACGAAAATGTTATCCCAATCTTTGTTTAATTCTTCATTAATTTCTGACCATTTTTATATTTTTACTGTAGAAGTTGTATTTTCCATATCCTTCCCACTTTTTCATTTCTTGCTTATCTCTATTTTCACTTGCTTTGGAATGAACTGTTAATTCTATGACATTATGGTCTGAAATACTCGCATTATAAACTATTATTTCTTTAACATAATTCATCTCGTTCACAAATATTAGGTCTAAAGTATTTTCCTTTCTTGTTGGCAGGTGATTTATTTGTTGAATGTTGTATTCTAGTAGCATATCTAATAGCTTTTCAAATTGCCTCTTATCTTCTGCACTACTATTACTCTCTTTTTTATATGTATAAGTACAACCACAATCTCCTATTCGTTCTTTCCATTCTACGAAAGGAAAGTTGAAGTCACCAGATAGGAGAATAGTCCAGTCCTTGTGATTTCTACATATATCATCCAATTTTTCAATTATTAAGTCAAACTCTTTAGTATTAGGAGGTCTATATATTACTATGTTCATCAATTTTTCAGATTCAAATTCTACCGCTATTAGTTCACATTCTGAGTTACTATATTTCTCATATATTTTTCCTTGTTTTTTGTCTTTCCCATATATTGCGGTTCCCCCTTGATTCCTATTTTTTCTATCTGATCTATAAGTTTGGAACCCTTTTATTTGATCATCATTCCCAGTCTCTTGGGAATACCAGGTTTCACTTATATTCATTATATCTATTTTCTTTTCATTTTGGGTTAGTTCTTCTAAGTACTCTATTTTTCTTTTTGAGTTACTCGTAACTAAACCCTGCGCATTCATCACTATGATGGTTTGCGTGTTTTCTCCTTCATTTAATACTGGTAGTAATAAGGATTTTCCCATGTCTCTTTCCTGTTCTGGTATGTTGTTCTTTTTTTCATTTCCAGAAATTCTGACATTAAAAAATCCAACTTTTCCATAATATTTGATCTTCCTTCATCATAATTATTAATTTTGTGTCTGAATCTGCAATTTTCTCCGTTTCTGCAATATCCTCTTGCATAATAAATACAGTTATTATCTCTTGAGTAGAATTTCGGAGCTGATGCTTTGAAATTTTTTGCTGACACCTCTGCATATCTCATTGGTGGTTTGCTTTTCTCTTTTACCTGATATTCTTGATTTCTCTCTTTATTTGTTTCTTTCTTATTTTGGATTTTATTACTTGGTTGGTTATTTATTTGATTATGATTCATGGCTACAGGGTGCATATATTTGCATTTTTTGTCGAACTTACATCCTTTTCCTTCTTTTAGGTTTTTACATATTTTTGGATGCAGATCTCTGCAATCATCCCCATATCCATCTAAGTATGCACATATCCAAATGGTACATTCCCAGACTAAGATTTAGGTTTTTTTTATCAGTGATTTGTATAATTGCCGATTCCAGTAAATTTCTTGAAACATAATCATTAGATCTAGCAATTACCGAGGTATCACCCCAATTAATACAATGAGATTTTTCACTCAGATGGATAAACCGTGCATTTGAAGTCTGGGCTTTTCTAACTGAATACATATGCTGCTTAATACGTACACATAAATTTTTACTTGACTGACCAACGTAAAACGATGGGCAATCCTTACAAGGAATTTTGTAAATGATGTTGTTATTTGTTACGGGACTATTCTTAATTAGTGCCAGTTTGGATATTAAGCCTTCTTTTGACTATGTTGTCCTCAGTCAAATCAGTTTGCCCCAGTAAAGGGTCCGAACAGGACCGAAAGTACTTGGCTATCTCGCTTTTTTATTTTTTCCTTCGTGGCAAAAAACCTTTATTTATACATAGCATCACGTTTTATATACTTCGTGATCAAAGTTATTCATATATATATATATATATATATATATATATATATATATATATATATATATATATATCCCTAGGAGGAAAAGGATCGACAGAAAGTTAGTACCAAGCTCTTTCGCTTTCCTGCAGGGATTGTCGAGGCACCCAAAGAAATAAAATATTCTGAAAAAAGCCATGTTGTCTGTTCAAGTATATAAACATACAAATTTCATTATTTAAGTATGACAAACCAGTTAAAATGATTATGTTATGTAAGATCTTGTAAACGTGTTAAACTTCAGAAATACACAGATTGAATATGAGGTGATTTACCCATTGATTGGGTAAATGAAAGGAGAGATATATATATATATATATATATATATATATATATATATATATATATATTATATATATATATATATATTTATAAAAAAAAAAAAAAACTTAAAACAACATTCACAGCGTAGGAGTGACTTCATGCTACTGCTGCAAGATGCAGCATACCAACACATGCAAAGACAAGCAACATAGTTTGACTGTGGTTCCTACAGCACGACAAATTAACACGTGACCAACCAGTATCACTTGTAAGAAATTAAAATTGTAGTTGGCTCATAACCGAATGACAGACCTATTTCTGACGCTAATAGAGACGAACTGATGATTCGATACAAGTTGGCCGAAGACCATGAAATCACCGGCATAGCAACCCATCAAATGAATAGTTCTAACTGTATCATGACATAGAGATAGCAGTTCAGATTATCACCCAGTGATTAATAATAACGAGATGACATAGCAATAAAGATTTGGAAAATCATATTTTTAAGAATCAACGGCCAACAAGTCATTTTCACTGACTATAACTATCTAGGCTATATTTAAACCTGAAATATAAAAATAAAACTGTAAATAACATGCTATCAAAAATAGGGCGCCATCTGTTACGGATAGCGGTTTCGAAGTGTAACTTTTTTTTTTCCTTTTTTGCCGCTAGACAGAAATTGTTCTTGCAGAATATTTGTACACAATGTTAAAACGTTTATCAAAACATAGCTAACCAAGTTCAAATGATTTAACCAAGAGCCATTATCTATTGAATTAATTGAAACATTAATTTATAAGAAAATCCTCCACTACCTCTCAAAGAAAGAAAAAGAGTTTCATGCAGCTCTGTTTGAGACAGAAGTCATTTGCTGATGGGTCTTGCAATAACATTTTTCAGACTATAATGTATTTCATTTCCAGGTGCTTCTTTTGTTGAGAATTCAATATTCAATAGACTCGGGATGTGCATTGTTGTAGCTTCCTTTCTTTTCTTCTAAAATTGTCACTGCTTGATTAAAGCTTCGATTTTTTCCATCAATACCCAATGTATTCATTTACCTCACGTTTCCGCGTAAGTTTAACGCTGATACTCTCATGTATCAAGTATCACTCCATTCATTGCTTGTGAGAATGCGTTATGTGGGAGACACTAATTAGTAAAAAGGAAAAAATGCGCCTAAGTTTCTTTGGCGCAATAGTTTTCTGTACAGCGTATAATGCTTATGAAACTCAGCCACGGCTCGGTGCTGGCTTGTGTTGTTGGCACCTATTGCGGTGCCAGACGCACGATGATGGCTAACTTTAACCATAAATAAGATTACCGAGGCTAGATGGCTACAATTTGGCATGTCTGATGATCTGAGCGCGGACGGAGAAACAAATAGCCATCTCATTAGTTTTCCTTTGCAGAAAAATAAAAGCTATTCGAGATGGAAAGAAAACTACACTGCCAAAGTTACCCAATTGTCATTCGGTGTAATTGTAACTTAAATATAGAATCAACAGTTTTGGGGAAAAAAAGTTCAAAAGAGAATAACATACTAGCCACTGAACCTCTTTGTCATGTCAAACCAAATCACCTGATATCCTGAAAACATGTTGAAATTTTTTTATGTGATTTGACCGTTTATTAAATACCACATTTCCTTGACTAATAAACTTTCTAAACTGATCTCAAGATTATCGAAGTACTGATTTGCAGTACATTCTCATAATAAGCTGAAAATGGCTATCAAAAGTAATATAAGCCAAACATGCTACAGGTGCTTCTATTGCACTGGCCCAGGCGTTTGATTGGATTGCCTATAGAAAGCCAAAGAACCTGGCAACACATCCTAGTAATTATTTTTAAAAGACAAATAATGCCTTCGTTCGCTCTAGTTTCGTTTTTGCTTGCATTTATTTTATATCCAAATTTATATTAAAAAAAAGATCCCGTTTAAAAGGCTTTCAGATTTACAAAGGAACTGTATCATCATCAAAGTTCTCCGACGAAAATGAGTGAAGATTTAATCGTTATCGCACTAGTCATTCCAATATTGTAGTTAGTAGTAGTAGAATTATCATGAAAGTATTTTTCGCAAACAACTTTAAAACGGACTTATGGATTTCCATGCCACTAAACACTAAGTGTTCCATTAACTTATTTTACATAAGAAAATTCGGTTAAAGCTGCGCTAAGCCATCCAACCATCCGCAAAAACGGTGACGTCGGTATAGCGTATCCTCCACTTCTTCCCCACCGTTATCCCTACACTAAGAGGTCGGTTGCCCAATGCGCTTTTCCTTACAACATCAGGAATGGTTTATTATTTGGCAAAGGGGTTTTTACGACCGCATGCCCTGACTGTCATCAACCACAGTTCCTGTCGGTGGGTCTCGCCTCTGACTAAAATGTCCACCAGCAGGGCAGCAGTTTCCAAAGTTATTGGCGGTGGGCCTAGCAGCTGTCCTTTTAGTCGCCATTTACGACACGCAGGACCTACGGTGATAGTATTATTACACCCTTAACACAGGATGGGTATAGCGTATCCTCCACTGTACCTTATCGTATGGTTGTTTGACTATAGTGAAAAGTCATTTTACCTATCCTGGGCCATACGAATCTTTTTAAAGCAAATTAATATATTGTATGATATATAAATAAAAAAAATACGTCATAAATCACCACTTACTCGAAACTGTCTGAGGAAAGGCAAGAAGTTGGTCTTTTTCTAACAGTAAACGGCTTAAATAAGCACAGTCAATTCAGTGTACTACCATAAATTAGGACATTCAGAAACACTGTGCTTTAGTAGCATGGAAATCCATACGTCGGTTTAAAAGTTGTTTGCGAAAAAAATAAGTATTTAGAACTGTAAACTGTGTTACCATCAATAAAAACATTATTATATATATATATATAATATATATATATATATATATATATATATATATATAAAGGATCTGTACAAAAGCTAAAATAACTTATGAATGGGAAGTAAGGGCGACTGGAAAAGCACATGTTATGGATAACGAAAAGGATGACTGATCTTGGTTAAGTTGTGGCTCAAGTTTGCGAATATATATCGATTCTAAAAATTGTAAGTCTGATCATTTTGGACAAGAATTAGATTTTAAAATCTCTCATACTTTATCTTTCGGTCAAGAATCCAATTTTAAAATCTCTCATACTTTTATCTTTCCTGATTACATCTACTACAGTATTCATGGATTGAGCGCTGCTGCTTGACTGCTAGCAAGGCTGCTACCTTGTTACTTGCTACGTTCTTCCCCTCCTGTCCTGTCACTGATCTCCCCCGCATGCTGTCAGTATCTTATTTTGGGCGCCTTCATGGGAACTACCAATTAAAAACCCTTTGTAGTTGGTGCAAGTGTAGTTATAAACAATATCAGAACGTAAATAACCACATACTTTGTCTTTGAATGGTAGATGCATTTTTATTGTAAGATCATCGTTTAAAACTAATTCAAACTTCATGTGTGTATAAAATCTACCAAAACAGTATTTCAATTCCCTGTCAGTTTATTCACCAGTGTAATTTGCAATACAAAACTAGTTTAGGAACTGTTACAAAGGACGCTCTAGGATTTTAAAGTTTCCAAAAATAGCCGAATGTCTTCGTAGACGAAACCAGTTTTGTATCCATTATTTGTGAAACATGAGGTTATAAAGCCTTGAAATGAATTGTTTTATTACATTACATTTGATACGAACACTTTTGGACAATGACTGGAAACCTCAAAACTTAATAATCCCGAGAAAGTTGGCTTCCTATAGAGAAGCCACTATCGGATTTGTCAAAGAAAAAATCTAAAAATGTTATCGTATTATTCACGTCCCGATCTAAAGTCTATGCCTGCTATTTAGGTAATGAAGACGACTATTAGCTTGGAGTTCACGTTCAAAAATTAAAATAGCGTAGTCTACAAATTGCTTACAGAAAATAAGTCTAAAATGTAAAAGGCAATCCTCCAACCACTTACTCTCAGGAAAGCCTACAATTAAATTAGCAAAGCTACCTGAAATCGTGCTACCCTTTGCTTCTCCATCTACTAGCAAACAACGCTCATCATTAAACATGGAGCAATCTTTACTTGTTGCCTCCAAAAATGAACTGAACTTGTTCCCAGGTAAATTTCTGAAAGAGTTTCCGTACTTATATATTTCATTCACAGATATGTCAGTGGTTCTATTAAGAGTTATGTTAAATAATGATTCAGTATCGAAACTGCCTTCAAAATAATTGCGGGGTATATTCAAATTCCGTAAGTCATTAATTATATAATTCATATGAATCTTTCAGAGAATAAGTACCGTCCGTTATAGTGTTCAAATCGATAATTATATATATTATAGGACTTCGTGTAATGAGATGCAACAAATGATCTCTAAGGAATACGTTCGGATTTGAGTGTTTTCTGTAATGCTTATAAGACTGCAGGGGAACCTCCACTTCCATAACAGTTGTTGCTGGCAGAGAGCACGTCTAATAACCTCCTCCAGTTTTTCCCATCTGGCTTGAAATCAGTGATTAAACTTCATTGTTCATATCAACCACTGTATCTGTGATCGAGACAAGAAACTTACACTTTCACCTATCACGGCTTAATCATACCTCGCTGGTCATTATCTTATCCCATTTGTCATATATTCAGTCTTTGTTCGACTTCTTTTCATCTCTCTACTTTCTAACACATCGCCTTTCTAGGTAGCCCCTTTCTAGTTTCTGCAATCGAAACAATGTCATTAAGGGATCTTCTCTCTTACATCCTCAGCCATTGCGTCCAGTATAATACTGAACAAGAAGGGGCTCAGCACTGATCCTGCGTGCAGATGTACGTGATCCTGGAGAATTGGTTTTGACAGATGTTTAATGGACGAATACCCTTCCTGACTCAAACCCTCCCCATTCATCTGCACTGGGACAGGCAGTGAATTGGCCTAGCTTGCCCTAGTGCCTCCCCCCCAGATGCTGAAGCCTTGCTGAGGATGGGGGGCATAGGGTTCAGCAGTTGGGCTCTGATGCCTGGTGGGAACTGCCCAGCTGTTGATCCAATTAAATAAGTCAGCCCTTATTCTTTTACTAAAAACATTTCATCCTGCTTCCTCCCCCTATAAGGTATTGATTTAATGTTGATGACTTTTGGCTTGGTTTTGAACATCATTTAGAATTATTCGTGGGTTTTGAAGGAGGATGAGGATGGACGGCATGCCACATCACCCGTAGAACTCGAGTACCTGACATGGTCGAGCGAGGGGAAAGTTTAATGTCAAACCCTATCCTCAGTGCCGGATGTGATGTCGACGGACATCATGACGCCTTAGCACTGGAGATAGGGTGTGTATCTGGTAATTACCCCTAGGACGACCCTAATTAAAGGGATGACCCGTCCTTTAAGTGTGACTCCATGGTCGGTATGGGGAATATCTGGATGAACAAAGTTTTCATGTTATATGGCAACCCCCCCCCCTCCCATTTCTGCTTTAGAGCCATATGTACCAAAAACTCTATCTTAAAAGAGAACATTTAAAAGAATAACTATGGAAGGTGTTTTCCTCCTCCAGTGTGGTCTCAGTATATCACACTCAAAATAAGCAAAGAAGTTACCCCTTTAAGTGACTTGGTTATAAACCGTTCACTGGCGAAAATTCTTGGCTGTGACAATCCCCGATTCTAGGTCGAAAAAAAAATCATCGTAAAGGCTAAATCTGAAAAAAAAAAAAAACTACTTGAAACTACAAAACTTGGAATTCACCACGTAAATGCTTCTGACGAGGCCCATTATAACACTAGAATTGGAACCATGTTGCTGGATAAACTTAGAATTGAAAATGGCACCAATGAATCTGTATGTGAAACACTAAAAGAAGTCCTGGAGGATCAAAAACTTAATGTTAAATCAGTTATTGTTTATGAGAGAAAAAGTGCTAAAACTGGAAGAAGTCTGAAAATAGCTAAAATTATTTTTTCACAGCAAACATTTCCAACATATATGAAAATAGGAAATAAAAGAATAGCAATTAAAGAAGAACATCCAAAACCTATGCAATGTAAGATTTGCTTGAAATTTGAACATACAGCGAAATGATTCAAGTCTATGGGCTTAACTAGATGCTTTAAATGTGGCTCCTTGGAGCATAGTAGTGATGAATGCACCAGCCTTTAAAAAATGCTTTAGCTGTAATGGTTCGCGCCATACTTATGTAAGGGAATGTGTATATTTCAGATATTTCCAAGAAGCCCTTACCAGATCAAGAAAATTTGGTATAACAGTTAAGGAGGCTAAGGAAGACATGAAGGAAGAAGGAATGCAACTTCCCCACAAAACATTTGCAGATACACTCAAACACTAAAGCAAAATGATATCCAATTATGTCTCAAAAGCTACCCAATCTTCTTAAACCAGAAATCAAATAACTGTAAAAAAGAATCAGATAAAACAATACAATGGAGATAAGTAACAAGTTCAAAGTACTAGCCAACCTTGCAGTAGATGATCATCTTAATGAACAGAGAGAGGACATCTCTGATAATTTGCACCTTAACAAATGCCAAAAGAAAGAAGAAAATATATCTCAAAAGATAATCCATGACAAAAACAAACCAATGAATACAGAAGAAATTGAGGAAATACTAAGAGAACTAGATGGACCAACAGTGATAGGAAAGAGACCCAGAACACTCGGTGAAACATCCTCACCTAAGAAAGAGAACAACATTCATAGTCCGAATAGTAAATGTCTGAAAACTTCCAGTTCAGAAGAAACCATTGTTTATACCACCGATAGTAAAGACCCTTCAGAAAATTACTCGTCTGAAATGGTTTCACAGAAATCTAAGGAATCTACAAGAAAACCAAACATAAAACAATATAAGTCACTAGTACGAGACTATGTTATGCCACCAGATTATACCAAAGGTGCTAGAAGCAAAATTCCGTTGTACAGGATCAAAAATATTATCAAAAGTTCCATTTCAAAAACTAAAGTGGACACAGTTCTCTCATCTCAGGGTCGTAAGACCGATGAAAATAAGTAAGATTCATTTCTAAAAATAATAAGGACACTCCCTCATTCACATTGCAATGGAACATTCGAAGCATTAACAAAAACAAGTTAGAGTTACTTAAATTAATTTATGAATATAGCCCAATATGTATCTGCCTCAATGAAACATTTTTACCTATTTCCTCCAGTTTTACAAATAAATTTTACACATGTTATCAACCTCACTCTGCTAATCAGCAAGGTAATATGATTCTCATTAGAAAAGATGTACCTTTCATAATATATGATCTTTCATCTGAAATAAATGGCTTAGCAGTTCAGATTCAACTAGAGGAAATTATAACGACTTGCTCTGTATATCTACGTCCAAATGATAATATGGATTTAGAAAAGTTGAATGACTTAGTCAAGAAGCTTCCCCAACCAATGTTACTTCTAAGAGATTTCAACGCAAGACATTTATCATGGCATGATGTAAAATCAAACTCCAGAGGCAACATCATACTTGATTTTGTTATAGATAATCAACTCCATATATTACATAAAGACAAACCAACTCGTTTTAACCAACGGACTCTCACATAGATTTGTCCTTGTGCTCACAAGATCTAGCAGACAAATATTTTTGGAACACTTGTGGTAGTGATCATTTTCCTGTTTTGATTAGTATTCTGAATTTCACTGTAGTGATAGCAATTAATAAATTTAATGTTAATGAAGCCAATTGGGAAGATTTTAGTGAATGCACGAAGAATGTTCCATTGTGGGATAATAATTTGTACATAGAAACTATTTTGGTTATGTTTTTAGTTCTGGTAATTGATGCTGCAGAGTCACCTATACCATTTGTAGCACAAGTAAAGATTAAATGTCCAGTTCCTTGGTGGAATGAGGAATGTAAAAAAGCAAAGAAGGCCCGTAGTGAGAAACGATTCAGATTACATAGATTATAAAAGGTCATGTGCTGTAGCAAAACGAACATTTAATGAAGCACAAAGCAAATCTTGGTGTAACTACCTAAAATCGGTGTGCAAAGATACACCCTTAAGTAAGACATGGAAAAAAGTGCATAAAATACTAGGAAAGCACATTCGATCTCATGTCCCAGTTTTGAAAATTAATAAGCAGATAAATGATCCTAAAGAGGTAGCAACTTGCCTAGCAGAACATTTAAGTAATATCTCCAAAGGTTCGTCAATCTAATCTTTTCGTTTCATTCAAGAAAAAGAAGAAAAAATGCCAATTAATTTTGAGACTGATCAATATTATTCATACAATGATTGCTTTACCATGGATGAACTTTCATCGGCATTATTAACATGCTCCAATACAGCCCCTGGTGAGGATATGATCACTTTTGAAATGTTGAAACACCTTCACCCAAACAGTTCACAATATTTATTAAAACTGTATAACAAAATATGGGTTGAAATATATTTCCCGCAATATTGGCGGAAAGCACTGGACCTTCTATTCTTGAAGCCAGGCAAAGATCCTTATGACGCAGACAGCTACAGACCAATAGCATTAACAAGCTGTTTATGTAAATTGTTTGAGAAAATGATTAACAACAGATTAATCTGGTATCTTGAAAAGACAGGATACTTTTCCGTTTCACAATATGTATATAGAAAACTAAGATCTACCCTTGATCCTCTTAACTTTACTTGCCACCGATATTGGGAAAGCATTTGCTTCAAATAGCTATGCCGCAGCCATCTTCTTTGATATGGAAAAGGCCTATGGCAAGACATGGAATCATCAGATTTTAAAAGAAATGCATTATTCTGGACTGAGAGGATTTTTACCCTTAAACATAGTACAATTTTTAAAGGAAAGAACTTTTAAAGTTAGATAAATGGTGTTTTATCTAAGGAGTATCCACAATATGGAGTTCCACAAGATAGTGTTATGAGTACCACCCTTTTTATCATGGCTATTAATAACATTACAAAAAAACTACCAACTGGTGTACAGTGTTCATTATATGTAGATGATTTTGCCATTTGGATCATCCACTCTAATATATGTACAGGACAAATCATACTACAAAAATCTCTTGATCTTATCGTATCGTGGACTACTACACATAGATTCACTATATCGGCAAGTTAAACTGTAGCCATTACTTTAACAAATAAGAAAGCTGTACCGAAAATGAAATTGCTACTGTATGATAAACCAATTAATTTTGTTACTCATACCAAATTTCTTGGGTTGCATTTTGACCAACGAATGATTTGGAAATTTCACGTTAATTACTTACGTGAAAGCTGTAGTAAAGTACTTCATCTATAGGAGAACTTGTCACATACCAAGTGGGGCTCAGATAGAAGAACATTACTCTATTTACACAGACTTTGATACTGAGTAAAATTGGTTATGGGTCGCATCTATATGCTTCTGCATCTGCAAGTACATTGGAAAAATTAGATACTCTTCACAATGCAGGTTTGAGATATGCTACGGGTACATTTAAATCTACACCTGTTATTTCTCTATGTAGTGAAACAGGTCTGTGTTCACTTGATCAAAGAAGGGTCGAATATAGTTTAAACTTCTATTCGCGGACATTGAGATACCCATCAAAATTGAGTAGAATTATAAATAATAACATAATTCCAAAAAGAACTGGACCACGATCATTTTATCCATTTGTTATAAGACTGAAAGTATACATAGAGAAATATAATATTCCACCATTAAAATTCCTGAACCATTTACCAAATTCAACACCTTTTTGGAAATGGAATAAGCCTCGTGTGCCATGAGTTATTCGATATAAAAAAAGTGGAAATTCCAAGTTACGCTGTCAAACAAATTTTTTTGGAACACTAAGAAATTCATGCAAATACTATCTTTATACAGTTTGCTCAAAAACTGATGCTGCTGTGGGGTTCGCAGTTATTGCAGGCGAAAAATATTATCATGGAGGAATGCCTATTTATAGTTCCATATATTCCACTGAATTAGCAGGAATTTCATTGGCTCTGTATAAAATCCCTAGAACTCCCAGCAAACATTACACTATATATAGTGATTCAAAAAGGGTTATTAGATTCTGTTAATCATCATCACCCTGCTATTAGAGCAATACAAGAAAATATTCATTTTTTAAGCATTCGAAATATCAAGATATCCTTGTGGTGAGCACCAGGCCATGTTGGAATTGAAGGCAATGAAACTGCTGATAAAAATGCAAAGGAAGCAGCATTGAATGATAGAAATAAAATGTACAAAACATATTATAAGGTCTCTAAAATTTATTTAAAATTTATTTTAGATAAAATCTGGGGAGACCGATGGTTATCACTTGAAAATAACAAACTTAGAGGGATAAAGACCACAATAATTTCTTTTAAGAATTCTATACAGAAACAGAGAAACCATGAGGTTGCTTTATGCAGGCTGCGTAATGGGCGCACAAGGTTAACCCATGGCTTACTGAGTCTAATCAGCCTCCTCCAGAATGTGATACCTGTCAAACCAGAATAACCGTGAAACACGTTTTAATGGAATGCTCTGAGTATTCACATATTAGATATAAATACTTTGGATCATCTCCTAAAATGCAGGACATTCTAGATGACGACTCAAATGTTTGCAAGGTTTTTAAATTCTTAACAGATTCAGATCTATTAAAACATATATAAATAATTTTATTAGATACAGATCTATTAAAACATTGATAATTTTTTCATACAGATTTGTTTTAAATGTGTACAGTAGTGTTTTATCTATTTATTTTTTTAAACTAAATTACTAAAAATATATTCTATTTAATATGGTATTTCTAACAGATTTTATCTGCATTAAGCAGCCGGTTGGACTGAGCCGGAAATGGCTGCTTAAACAAATAATAATGATAATAATATTAATAATGATTGCCCTAGTGCCTGGGATGTTGTCGAGTCGCAAAGTAAATAAGAGGTTGGAAACGTAATTTAAAAGTGAACAAGATGTTGGAAACACAAATGAAAATTTTTCATTAAATCTGTATGGTCCCTAAAAAGTGTCATAATAGTCTTGTTAGAAAGAGCACCATCATTTTCTAGCTGATATGTGCGCGCGCGAGCACGTTTTCTCAACATGTATGTGAAGGTGTTTGCATTAACAAAAAGCCTCCTTTAAGAAACTAGTAATTCACTCCTCCGGTTTTATCTGTCAGTGTGACCTTGACAATAAAGAAGAAGAAAGGAAAACAACGGAGTGTCACAAGGGTCTACCTGATTTTCTACGGGGCCAGTCTGATGTACCGGTGATGCCGACATCTTTAAGCCTTGTGACCTACTTAGCAAGTCCTTCTCCCTACTAAACGCTCCCTCTCCGATTCTGAGGGGAGACGATTGAGTGGGAAGGGCATTGGAGTAGATGGGGGAACACTGAAGTGGAAGGGTATGCTCTGATGTAGGTCTATCAGGAACATACACTCACGCGTTATATGCGAGGAACCAAATCACTGTACTTTTATTTTCACTTTAACATTCTTAATAAAGAATTGTTAAAATTCGAACTTCCGATTTGATACAACATCGTCATATTTAAAGTTGCTATGTGTGCGAGAAAAAATGTAGTTATACATCACTAAAAGCAGTTCTTTTGAGTACTTGCACACTCAGGTTAACTGTTCTTGCAAATCCGCTTGAAATTATCAGTGACTTGTGAAAATCTTCAACCGAGGTGAGGCACCTTAGAAAGAAATCACTACGATAGTTGGCAGAGTTAAGAGATAAAAGTGCCAACAAAAATAAAATCAAATGAAGTGGAAGGTGAAAGCTGCTAAACGAGTGTATACAGAAATGAGAACATCGAGAGAAAGCGAAAGGAAGGTTATGGAATCATAACACATACAGGGCAGTTGAGGAGATCCTTCAACCTTTGGGTGAGGTCATGTGATGATACCATAGGTATACACAGAACAGCCGAGAGAAGAAACAAAATACATGGAAAATTGTATAAGGACAGGCAGAAACGTTTATGAAAGATAAAAGTAGAGAAGTTAAAAGTTATAGATAAAACACTAACAGAACTAATGAAGATACCTGAAAATTACTGTGGAGTAAATGGATATACTCTGAAGGCTATTGATATGTCTGTCAAGCAAATGAAGATTTTAACCTCTATGAAGGTTGGTCGAATCACTGGCAAGATGAAAACATCATCGGGAATAACTAACGATTCGTTAACAACAACAAGACAACCAGCCACTGATAAGCTGACCCAAGATATAGGGTGGCTACAAATGAAGTTTTATGTCCATTCGCTCTATTTTGGGAACATTATCGAAGGGAAATTATTATTGGAAAATGATCCAGTGGCTGGTAGACGAGCGCCTAACAGTATGTATCAACGACTTCACCTTCAGTAAAGCGAATTAGACGTTGCACTACATTTCTAGCATAATATTTGCGTACTACATGAGACGATAGTTTATAATTTTGTTTCAATTAACATACCTATGCAGCTTGTTAGGACTATACTTGCAGCTTGGAATTATTGCATGAAATTTGCAAGCTATATGGGAGAACTCCAACCTCTCGGCTTTTGTTAAAGATCCCCAATAAAAATATCTAAGCATTATCAGGAAGGTGCTTTATCAGTGATGTTATTCTTTCCTTTCAGCGGTTGGCAACAAGGCGTGTTTCCACTCCCATATTGTTAAGCTGTAACTGTACTTTTACTTTCTTATCTAATGACTAGGTTTCGTAGATGGTGCATTGGATCTGAAATATCTGGAAAATGTTCCCTAGGCTTATAAGCAACATAGGGTTTGTTATTAGTTGAATCTTTATTTTCAAGGACAGTGAAGGTGAGGGACATATTCATTACAGTTTTCTGGTATTTTCACATACTTAGCTCAAGCACGTGTTTGAATTAATTCTATTTGCATGGGGCATCCAGGAATCTCTCTTAGTCCTTTTTATGTTAGTGCCAATGTTTTGGTTCAGTTGCATATGTTTAACAATATATGTTAGGGAGTAGTGCCGTCAGTGCACCTCTGTCATTCCTTTCACTGTACTTCAGTTCATATTTGTCTTCCATCTTAATTTCCACCCTCTCCTAACAATTGATTCATAGTGCAATTGCGAGGTGTTCTCTTGTTACACGTTACAAATCTTTTTACTCTCTATTTCCATTTCAGTGCTGAATGACCTCAGAGGTCCCAGCGCGTGGTCTTTGGCCTTGAGTTCTTTATGGTATTCTATTCTCAATCCTATATTTTCCTGGCCTCCAAGGTACTGCAGCATGGGTTACCCGCTGATTCAGGTATTTAATCATAAGCAATGCTTATAATCTTTTTCTCCCAAATGCAGTTATTTAAAGGCTGTCCTTTAACCGAATTGTCCTTAAACTCAGAGAATTTTTCCCATAGGAAATAATGGAATAGCATTAATTTTTTTCCAGACTTTGGAAAGGGCAGTCCCCTTCCATAAAAACAGCAGGCAACTGTGCTTCTGGGGTGGTTTCGTTTTTCTTTATCTTTCTACTGCTTTCTTCTTTAGACTCACTGTTTCTCACTAAAAACCTGTCAGTGATGTTTATTTATGTTTGCATTGTAGAGTGCTCCCAAAGTACAATTACTGCATTTGGCACTCAAATAAGAAAATAACCTACACAGGCAAAGTGTAGCAGAGACATTCTTGGAGCAAGACCCACATGTAGACTGAACCCATCTCTTTGTTTCAGCTGGGAACCACACACATGTGATGCCCATAATCTCATTGTCTTGTCCATCCTTAAACCGACCAAAAGTCTGTTACATAACTGCATTTCTCTCGCACTAAACTTTATTTTACTTAATGTCTGTTCAGCAAGACATCCATTATATTAACTAAGGACAATTCAGAAGGGGGTTGGTACTGATTTTAAATGAGCTGGGCCATGTTCATTTCTATAATGCTCATTTACTGACATTAAATAATCAATAACACTGTAGGGTAGCCAAATGCTCATTGCCCTTGATAAGAACTTTTCGTAACCAATTGACCTTTAAAGATATTATAATAGGCCTTTCTAGCTGTTGGTGCATACAAGTTGGCAGTTTGCTATGTACCACATTGGAGTGGGTTGTTTACTCTCAGCAGTTCTAAATTACATAAGATTGTCCCTCTCGAATTGAGACCCCCTTGATGTGGTGAGGGGGCTCTTGAACCCCAGGAATTTGTTCCCGTGTTCAAACGCAAGAGTCCCATACATTGTTTTATATATATATATATATATATATATATATATATATATATTATATATATATATATAATATAGAAAACAATGTATGGGACTCTTGCGTTTGAACCCGGGAACAAATTCCTGGGGTTCAAGAGCCCCCTCACCACATATATATATATTATATATATATATATATATATATTATATATATGTATATATATATATATATATATTTGGAATGAATTTTGTGGAACTTTCCACTTGTAAAATCTGTTGGACCTGGCAAATGGGAAAAGATATCATAGCTTGGAATGGGTTTGTATCCGAAGCTAAATAGTGGGAACTGTGGTGGGACCATCAACTGCCCGATAATGTTTGGACCTAAGTTTTATCAGGCGGAACTATTCTGCAGGACTAGACCACGGATCCCAGGGGGATCTGGTTCTGGGTTTAGGACTCTCGACATTCTATCTGGTTGTATGGGAATGATTGTATTCTTGTAATACTCTCAGTCTTAGCAAGCGGGTCTGGCTTACACTTAGGCCACTCTAATTATGTTGAGCCATCCCCGGTGGGGTAGGGTAGGGACGTGGACATTTGGGAGTCAGTTTCTCGCTTGTGCCATTAGTGGAGGAATAAACTCCATGAAAGTTTAGGTTTTTAGGTTTATTTTTTTCTCTCTCTCTTTTCAGTCTTTAAGAGTTGTAGGAATAAAGATTCGAGTACCCCTGGGCCCTCTGATGATACTGTTTTGGCGCAGATGAAGACCTTTGCACCCATCTTGGAAACTGAAAATCCCCCAAATATTGATGAACTTGGATCGACTTTGAGACATGAGGCATCTGCTGAAAATGCAGAAAAATTGGTGGTAACTCTGGAACCATTTATTTGCCCAAGTATTGAGACTGGGGAAGATAAATCTACTTTCTTCATTGAGTCTCTTCCATTAGACATGAGCTACGAAATAATAAATGAGGAATGTAGCAAATATAGAGCTATTAAGAAAATAGGAATTAAATTGGCAGACAATTTACAGTCCTGGCAGGTTTGGATAACTTTTTCAGATTATAAAGAGGCTTTGGTTGCCTATTCTGAATATAGGGAGTCTAGAAGGAATATCTCATGTGCTTTAGTAAAAAGGCCCCCTTCTAACCTAAAGGTATATTACCCCAAAAACCCAGACAACAAAATAATTAAAACTATTGGTAGCAAAAACCCCCAAGCCCGCAAAATGGCTGTTAGTATCAGTTAAAGAAAAGCGGGGTAACATAATACTATTCAGGAGACACTTGCAGTGTCAAGTAGGAGGCATAGTAATTCAAAAATTACACGCTTTGGGGAAAACAGCTTTTTGGTCCATGCAGAATCAGTGGAACAGGCAGGCATGATATCCAACTGATTACCCCAGAAGGAATTATCAAAGAAGTAAAGCCTCACTACAATTTTATCTATGCTAAAGGTGTCATAGTCCCAGAGATAGAAATTGTGAATCGTAAAAGGATGAACAGGAAGCTTTGCTTAAATCCCATGTAGATCACATAAGTGTGGGATATGGAAAGAAACTCTTAGCTAGGACAACTAAGTATAGTGATGTGGTGAAACAGAAATATAAAAATTCTAGTTCCCTCAAGAAACAACCAGCACTAAAGAAAGAATCTCATCCTTCTATGAGCAATCTAACTCCTCAGCTAAGGACAGGAGCTCCATCCCTTGAACAAACCAACTTCCTGGTTCAGAGCTTGAAATTTTTCAAGCTCCAGAGGCTTCCTCTGTGGGGGCTTCTCAAACCCCCTCTTTAGGGGTCTTTTAGGCTTCTTCAGAAGCCTCCCTAGCCTCATCTCCAGAGGCATCTCAGGCAATCTCACTTCCAGATTTAGAGAATCTTCCACAAGAAAGATTGCAGACCTTAGTACCTCATGGGGCAGAGGTACATCATGTAGATGTGGAACGTGAAATTACAGGTAATAAAAATGACGTACCCATTCCACATCACCCCCTTTGTCACTTGCCCAAGTAAGGCAGGAAAGGCAAATATAAAATTATGCCATCAGAAAAGTCTTCCTCCTCTGACAGCTGAATAGACCACCAAGAAAGACTAGCATGACCAAATCTCCATCAGGTAAGCCCTCTCTTCCAAGAGCTTTATATTCTTCATTTGGTCAGCCAACTAAAAATCTCTCTTCAAAATGGCGTCTTTTGATATCCTGCAATGGAATTGTAAAGGACTGCGTACACATGCAGAAGAGCTAAAAGTCTTGTTAAGAAAGAGAAATCCTGGTATAGTATGTCTGCAGGAAACCAAATTAGGCCCAGAGTTTTTTTTAATCCTGGGGTTAACTATGAGATTTTCTCCTTGGTCCCTCCTGCAGGTGACCGTGAGGAAGCAAAAACATACCTCTTGAAGATTATTAATAAAATTTGGGATACTGGAATCTTACCAAGAGGATGGAAAATTGCTGTAGTAATTCCAATTCAAAACCAAATAAAAACCCCTATCAGACAACAAGTTATAGGCTCATAGCTCTCACTAGCTGTGTATGCAAGCTGATGGAGAAGATGATCAACTCTCGTTTAGTATGGCATTTAGAAACACACAAACTACTTTTTCCACTCCAGTTTGGCTTTCGCAAAAACATCTACCCTTGACCCTCTGCTAAGACTTTCTAATCACATTCAACAGGGCCTTGTAAACCAGTGTCAGACAATTTGTGTATTCTTTGACTTAGAAAAAGCGTATGATACAACATGGCATCATGGAATTGTTAAGCAGCTACATAAATTAGGCATACAAGGAAATATGATTAGGTTAATTAACTCCTTTTTAACAAACCAGTTTGTAAGAGTAAGAATATGAAATAATTTATCTTCCCCATTCAAACTGTCAGAAGGTGTTCCACAGGGGAGTGTGCTGAGTGTAACTTGTTTTGCTATTGCCATTGATAGCACAATCAATGAAATTTCAAATACTGTACAGGCCTCACTTTTTGTTGATGATCCAGCTATTTATTGCACTGCACATGATGCTGAATTGACTTGCAGGTATTTACAAAAATCCATTGACTCTTATCTCTTGATGGGCAAAACAAAATGGTTTTAGGTTCTCTACAAGTAAGACTGATGCTGTTCGCTTTACTAGGAGTAGACGTCAAGAAGTTGTACCTAATTTGAAACTTGAAGGGTCTTTTCTACCATATGTGGATGATGTCAAGTTCTTAGGAATGATTTTTGATTCTAAACTCACATGGTCTAAGCGTTTTGAAAATTTCAAGTACAAAGTAAAGAAATCTCTCAATCTTTTGAAAGTGGTCTGTGGCTTTAACTGGGGTGCAGATAAGAAAACTTTGCTTCAACTATATTATGCATTACGTGGATCAAAGTTGGATTACGGTTGCCAGATTTATTCATCAGCATGCAAAAGTAAACTCCATGAACTTGATGTAGTCCAAAATATTGGTTTATGTAGTATTTGCTCTGGGGCTTTTCCAATATATCCCCCCCCCCCCCCCCCCCCCCCCCTCGAGATTCTTTATGTGGATATGCACCAACTTCTACTTGATTTAGGACGTGAAGAATTAGGCCTCTGATACTTGATGAGGAATAAAAGTAATGTTAGCGATCCATCAAATAAGGTTATTAATCAACTTGATGCTAGCAAATTCAAGCCAAGATCTTGTGTTCCATTCCAGACCTGGCTTAATGCATCTACGTATAAATGAAAATTCTATACTGACTCAGAATTTTCATGAATGGGTCCCTTCCAAAATTCCACCTTGGTCCATACCATAAGCTGAACTGTGCAAGAAAAATATAGTGAAAAAGAGCACCCCATTGAAGTAATAAAGTCACTGTTTTTAGAACATGATGCAGTTCTTAATAACGACTTTAAAATTTATATAGATGGCTCAAAGTCAAGCGAGGGAGTAAGTTTAGCTGTGGTCACTGATAATTTTTGTAATGTTGCAAAGCTGCCTGCAGCTGAGCTGCTTCAGTATATACAGCTGAACTATCTGATATTGTAAAAGCCCTAGATATAGCATATCATTCAAATAAGAAGCCTTGTGTCATATACTCAGACTGTAAAAGTGCTCTGGAAAACCTGAACAGTTCTAATTCTTCCCATCCTTCAGTACAAAAGGCTCAGGCGTGGCTGTTTCGCATTTCGTGTAGGCATAAAACAGTATGTTTTTGTTGGATACTTGGTCATGTTGGGATCCCAGGTAATGAAGAAGCAGACCAAGAAGCAAAGAATGCCTGTTCCCAAGGAGAAATTGATATGAAAATCTCTCTTCGTCACTATATACTAAGAAAGTGGCAGGAGGGTTGGTCATCTCCCTTTCTTGCTAGTAATAAGTTAAAAACTATTAGACCTCAAGTAGAAATTTGGCAATCATCCTATCAAAGCGACTGGAGGATTGAAGTTATTTTAACAAGTTTGAGGATTGGTCACTGCCGAATGACAGTTTTCTTCTTGATGGTGGTAGTGCTCCACTGTGTGTTCACTGTGATGGCCCTTTGACAGTTGAGCACATTCTGGTTCATTGCACCAGGTATGTAAATGAGAGGCAGATGTACCATGTAGGTGGTAAAACTATATTTGAAATTTTAGGAGACAACATCGATGTTGGCACTGTTATGAGTTTTTTTAAAGGCTTGTGGATTTTATAAAAATGTCTAGTAATTTTATAGATATAATTATTAATTCCTTTATTTTTATTTTTATTTTTATTTTTTTATCATAAATGGTAACTTTTAATTCCATCAGAAATTCAATCTCGATTTTACCGTTTTAAACATTGATCATCAGGGTATCTATTTTAATTCCTTTATTTTTATTTTTATTTTTTTTATCATAAATGGTAACTTTTAATTCCATCAGAAATTCAATCTCGATTTTACCGTTTTAAACATTGATCATCAGGGTATCTATTTTAATCTCATTACAAGCAGTCCCCGGGTTACGACGGGTTCGGCTTATGACGTTCCGAGGTTAAGGCACCTTTCAATTATATTCATCAGAAATTATTTCCAGGGTTACGACGCATGTTCCAGGGTTACGACGCCTACAAATCTGATCTGGCAGAAGAAATACGACACCAAAAATGCAAAATAATACTAAATATTTGAAGGTTTTTTTTTATGGAAAATGCAATAAGAATGCAGTTTACATAGTTTTGAATGCACCCAAAGCATTAAAAGTAAGGTTTTCTTAGGATTTTTGACGATGTTCCGGCTTACGACAATTTTCGGGTTACAACGCATCTCAAGAACGGAACCCGGGTCGTAACCCGGGGACTGCCTGTATTTATATAATTCCCATTGAACTCATTATTTCTATTTCTATTTCTATTCATTATCACTATAGTGCTATGGTTCCCAGTGCTTGGCTTTATGCCAAAATCACATATTCCATTCCATTCCAGATAAGATTGTTTAAAGTTTTTAAAAAATCAAGCATGAAGTTCACTTGTTTGCCTGTGAAACCCTGGCAACTGCTCCCAAATGTTGTTTCCTTCTATACCCGTAAGGGATGGCATCATATAATTAGGCAGACCCAAGAGTAAGGAAGCCCCCTCAAAGTGAGACCACCTTGACGTGGTGAGGGGGCTTTTGAACCCCTGGAATTTGTTCTCGGGGTTGAGTCCAAGAGTCTCATGTATTAAAAATATTACAAATTTTTTTGGAGTAATTTAGTGGAATATTCCACTTTTTGATAAATTTTACTGCTTAGGTGAGTCTGAGAAGGGGTTTGCATTCAAAGCTAATTGTGGGAGTTGTGGTGGTTGAGTCGCCACCCGATATGGTTTGGACCTAAGAGATGGTGATGGGATTTTCTGATTTCCATCTTGAGGGCAGAACCATCTCCAGGGATCAGCCCATCGGAATCCAGGGGGTGGCTGGTGTTTGGGGATGGGACTCCTGGCTTCTGTCCGGAAGCCCACCAGTACGTTTGGAGTGGGGAGTCAGTCCCCATAGGTGGGGGCAGAACTCTCAGCAGGCGGATTGGCTTATACCTGGGCCACTGCAAGCATACTGATGCAATCCCGAAGAGGTTGGGTATGAGGTGGACTATTGGGAGTCAACTCTCACTTGTGCCATTGGTGGAGAATGCAAATACCTGACTGATCCACGATACTTTCTTGATAAAACCAAACAGTTTTGGGTGTGTAGGTAAGCTGGTTTGTTTGAGGTGGTCTGGTGTGTGCGTGCTTATTATCCTGGGATCGCTTTGAGGGTTTTTGACAGTTTGGTTTGTTGGGTTGGTGAGACTAGGCATTAGAAGCTGCCTGTCCCTTTCTGATGTGCTGTTGGGGTCTCAGCAGGCTCTTAGGTGTTGGGTACACACTTTTTGGACTTCTGAATGTGAACTGCCATAATACTATGGATTTGGACAATAGTTTTCCCTCCCCCGGATCCAACGACTTACTGGCACTGGCAACGACTTCTGGCATGAAGATGGATATGAGCTCGGCTATCAGACAGAACCAAAAATTGAGACACCAGGGTGTTAGTAAATCTGGTGGATTTGATCCTGATAGTAGAGTCCTTCATTGCACCAATATAAACTTGTCATTAGATTATGAGTGTGTACAGTGTAATGAAACAATTTGGTAAAGTGGAAAGAATGAAACTACTTCTAGAAAAAGACAAGCAGTCATTTTCTGCTTATGTTAAATTTTCCTCACCCTTGGAAGCTAGTGAGGCACAACAAAGACTACATGGCCACATTCTCAATGATTCGGTTCTTAGCACGAAAGTGTTATCAGTGAAAAATTTAAATAATGAGCCATTTGATTTTATCCTTAAGTGCGCTTCCTACCCATGGCATGTTGCTAGCTACAAAGAGGGAGGAAAATTTTTTTATAAAGGCTGTTGAATGTATTGAGAGCAAGGTAGGTTCCATTCCCATTGGAAATTGGAAACTTTATGGAAAGAACTTGCTAATAAAAGCTGGTAATGAAACCCAAGCAATTTTGCTATCAAATTTTAAACCTCCTGAAAGTGGAAATATCGAATGTATTACATCACATAGATTCTTTAACACATTGAAAGGGGTAGTATACTCAAAAGACCTGCATGTTTTTGAAGAGGAGGAGATTCTCCGTCGATGTCCTCCTTGTGTATCTCACGTAAAAAAACTAGGAGGGAATGCAGCTATCCTTTTAAACTTGTCCAGTTACCTACCTGATGCTATCATTGTTGGCCATGAGAAGATGCAGGTTAAAAGATATAAAAGAAATCCTAAAGAGTGTCGCAAATGTTTTGAATATGGCCACATTCAAAACTCATGTGAAAACAACAAAAGATGTTCTGTGCGCTCTGCGAAGCATGATAATTTTGACGTGTGTGTAGCAGCCCAATATACTGTTTTCAATGTAAGGGAGATCACTCTCCAAATTCTAGGGCTTGCCTCAAATACAGATTTGGAGATGTATTGGCAGTGGCTGACAATGAACATATCAGCATTAGCGAAGCAATGCGAGTGATAATGGGGGCAAACAAAAGTGCCACTCTACCTATGCTTCAGTAATAAAACTTATGAGAAATTTCAGCAATGTAAAGCAACTAATAACTGCATCTAATAATAGGCATCGCACACCTGCTACTCCTAGGACTGTAAATAATGAAAATCCCCAATCTGTCACGAAATTTTCATCTGCTAGTTCCTTGGAGTCCAACACCAAAAGTTGTATTTCAAGAAGTACAGAAAACTCACCTCCCAAAGTCAATACAAAGATTGCAGGCTCATTTCCAAAAAAAAACAGGAAGCCAAAATCAATTAATAATTCGGGAAGCTGTTCCAAAAACACTTCCAACAAGAATAAGCCAAGAGACCAAGCCCAATTAGATAGAGCTAATTCAGAGCCATCAATTGTTACAGCCACAAGCAAAAATGAAAACAAAGCTATAATTACAACCACCAAGAAGCGCACAAGGAATACATCCCTAAATCATGATGGCTTTAAAATAAAGACCTCAAATGGGTTCAGTGTTTGGAAGAGATCTGTCCACCTAGAAAGGTGGTTCCAAAAGCAGTTTCAGCGCAAAAACATCTGAGTTCTGATCAGTCTTGCCACCCTAAGACAAATGAACCTTGTGATTCGCAGAATCATAGTAGAAATTCTGATCAGAATTACAACCAGAAATATGATTAGCCAAAAACTCTTAAATTCCAATTCAAATGAAAAGGGATTAAAGAAACAATCACTTATAAAGGAGAGCTTTCTTCGCCACACTAGGAACAGTACTTCCCCTCTAAGGAGTGGAAAGTAGCACTTTTTACCACCTTAACATTCGTGTTCGATATCCTTCAGTAGAACTGTAAAGGTCTCGGTGCCTGTACAGACCTTAAAGTATTAATTCATGAATCCAATCCAGGGATTATATGCCTGCAGGAGACAATGTTCGGTAACTCTCCTTATAATCCTGGACTAAATTATTCAATATTTAACTCCTCTCCCCCAATGGTCGGGCCCTTGGAGGTGCTGCAATTATTGTTAATAAATCTCTGCAGCACTCCATAATACAATTAAATACAACTCTACAGGCTATTGCTATTTCAGTCATCTTGGAAAGGAGGATAACAGTCTGCTCCTTATACCTTCCACCAGATCTTGCTTTTAACAGTGAAAATATTCAGTCCTCAATTAACCAACTTCCAGTTCCTTTACTTCTCCTAGGATATTTTAATGTCCACAACCCCCTTTGGGGAAGTCGGTTTCTAGACAGTGACTTTCCACAGCATTCATGATCATCATTTCTCTGCACTTGGCCTTAGTATCTCATCAACAAGTATCCACCTTGATTTTAGTTGGTCTGTTAACGAAAATTTAAATGGGAGTGATCATTACCCGATCCTTTTGAAATATGCTGAGAATGGTCCATCTGAAGGTTTACCGAAGTGGAAGGTAGAGGAGGCAGACTGGGATAAATTCAGTAAGGTAGTCAAACTAGATAGGGAGTTTGAGTCATTTCATTTTCGTCTAGATGCTTATGATTACTTTGTTGAATCTATTCTAAAAAGTGCTGAAGGCTCGATTCCCAAAACAAAAGGCAAACCTCATAGGCCTGCAGTTCCCTGGTGGAATAAGACGTGGTATTATGAGGAAAGTTACTAGGAAGTGCTACAGACGTTACAAAACTAGTGGCTCTCCTCAGTCTAAATTATTCTACAAACGTGCTTTAGACAAGCAACAGCGCTTTTATAAGAGAGCCAAAAGAGAAAGTTGGCTTTTTAATGGAATAAACTTAAAGACTCCACTGAAAGTGGTATGGTGCAAAATAAGAAAACTGAGTGGGAAATTTGTGTCACCATTATCCTCATTAAAAATGAATGAGACACTGATCACAGAGTCCACTGAAGTTGCCAATGAGCTAGAAAAACACTTTTCAGAAGTTTCCAGCGCCAACAATTATTCTCGAGAATTTAAAAAAATTAGGAATTCTGAAATGATTCTGGAATTCGATTCAGGAAAATCTGAACTATACAACTACAGGTTTTCCTTGAGAGAATTACGGGAGGTGCTCTCCTCTAGTGAATCCACAACTCAAGGTGAGGATAAAATCATATATGAAATGCTTAAACACCTCCCAGACAATGCCAAAAAATATTTACTGAAGATTATAAACAAAATATGGGAAACAGGAATTTTACCCAATGACTGGAAAATATCCATAGTTGTTCCTATTAAAAAGCCTAATAAAGATGCTTCCCCAGCCACCAGCTGTGTGTGTAAGCTAATGGAGAAAATGATAAATACTAGACTAGTTTGGCAATTAGAAATAAAGGATTAATATCATAATTTCAATTTGGTTTCAGGAAAAACCGCTCCACTCTTGATCCGTTGCTGAGGCTGACCAACCAAATCCAGGAAGGATTCGCCAAACAATGTCAGACCATCGGAGTATTTTTTGACCTCGAAAAAGCGTATGACACTGCCTGGAGAATTGACATCATGAAACAATTGCACAAGATGGGCATTTGTGGAAGAATGATCAGATTTATATATTCCTTTTTAACGGACAGATTTTTTATGGTAAAAGTGAGAAACTCTTTCTCCTAACCTTTTGTGCAGGAGGAAGGAGTTCCCCAAGGAAGCGTTTTAAGTGTAACACTTTTCAGTGGCAATAAATAGTGTGGTTGAAAAAATCTTGCCCCCTGTTAAATGCTCACTTTTTGTTGATGACCTTGCAATATATTGCACAGGATATGATTCATTGTCAGTATGTAAACATTTGCAAAGGGCTATTAATGCAATTACTAAGTGGGCTGATGAGAATGGTTTCAAATTCTCCTCTTCCAAAACAGTTGCAGTAAGATTTACCAGATGCCGGCGTGTGGAAGAAGTGCCCACACTTAGTTTAAAAGGATCTATCATTCCTTATGAAAGTGAAGTAAAATTTCTGGGGATGATTATCGACCACAAACTAACATGGACCAGCCACATAAATTCCCTAAAGATTAATGTAAAATAATCTTTGAATATTTTAAAGGTTGTTTCTGGTTTTAGTTGGGGGCTGATAAAAAATCCCTTTTGAGGCTATATGACTCGCTTTGTCGCTCCAAGAATAGACTATGGCTGTCAGATCTATTCCTCAGCCTGTAAAACCAAGCTAAAGAACTGGATGTTGTACAGAACATGGGGTTAAGAATATGCTTAGGGGCTTTTAGAAATTCTCCTGTTGAAAGCATAAATGTCGACACAGATCATCTTCCCCTTGATCTGAGAAGGCAAGAGCTAGGATTGCGATACGTGGCTAGAATGAAAAGTACTCCCAAAAATCCCTCTTTTCAATTACTTGAGGAAACAGACTCGCGGAATATCTCTGGTAGAATAGGTTCTAAGCCATTCCAAATTCGGCTGAACGAGGATGTTAGGGATAACCATCTCAAATCCCAGAAAGTCCTGGAAGTAAAACATCCTGTAAATCCTTCATGGCTTATTCCTGAAGCATTAGTATGCAAGAAATAATTTAAGAAGAAAGACTGTACTGAAGAAGAGATTAAGGGAAAATTCTTAGAGCACGACGTTACCCATGCCAAGGGAATAGTTTTGTAAAATGTATAAATTTTAAGGAATTTAGTTTACCTGGTCCGAACGGCTGACGTGTGACCATTATATCGCTAATGAATGTGCGGCTCCTTTTTCTTGTCAGATGTGATTTTATCTTTTTAACTGTCGGTACGTTCGTTTGTTCCGGATTTATACCCAGAGGTTTATTTTTATATATATATATATATATATATATATATATATATATATATATATAGATATATATATATATATATATTTATAATCTGAGTGGATCTTTTTTGGCCACCCCTGAGTGACAGTAGGGGAGACATGGCATAGCTATCCACCTCCTGCATACAAGTTTGTCCGCCCTTGGCTGGACAGGTAGGGGAGACATCCACCCTCCGCCTGCAAACCTGTTTGTCCTCCTCTAGCAGGGAATTGGGATGGTCGGGGATACAGCAACCCCGGGTTTCAGCATGTGTGGCGAGCTCCAATAAGCTCATATATATGTATATTTATGGATAGATAGAGAGGAATGGTACTTGAGAAAGACGCAATCGTTCCCAACTGATCCAACATTGCATCAAGTCGTCCATTCGTGTGTGAACGCTTCGTATCTGTCGATGCTCTTGTAAGGTAAACTCTTCAAAGTAATTCCTAGTCACTAAAACGATATTCCCTAATCTGAACTCGTGTTCTTAACACACTTGATCAGACACAATGAGCTTCTCTCAAGAGGGCCGAAGTTGAGTGCTACTTCTTGCACTTGCAACATATTCACGGAAGGTGGCTGAGACCACATCAACTCTGCATACGCTTCTATATTTTATCTTGGTATGAACTTCTTATTTATTTGCGGGGTATTAAGGGCGGCTGTCTTAACGGTCTTCATAGCATATGCTTTTAACTGATAGCGATAAAAGCGTCAAGCCACTTTACATTATAAAACCGTCAGAGAAGAAGGTAACGGGTATGACTTGATATTTAGATTTACAACCAGAACTCGCATAGCAAGGCTAAGTGTCCTTCGAAAGACGTCATTTTGCTTATCAAGCATACTCTCAGTTATTCTTAATAAGCGTTATAACCAATCTGCCTGTAGCTACTCCTTTAATTCAGGTTTTTCTAATAGACATCAATGGGATGAAAAATTAAAGCGTGTGACGTAATTAACTATAAATGCTAATTAGAATGAAGCGGATTGATGGTGGCGTCAAGCGCAATGAAACATTTCAAACGTTCAAGAAAAAGTTAACAATTGAACCAACAGATCCTACTGAAAAGAAAGAAGAAAAAAAAGGCAAATTAGCTCGCTGTGACGATATATATATATATATATATATATATCTATATATATTATATATATATATATATATATATTTTACATTTTTACATACGTTGGTGGTATATATATATATATATATATATATATATATATATATATACATATATATATATGTGTGTGTATGTATGTATGTATGTATGTATATGTATGCATGTATATAAATAGTATTTTCATCAAAAAAGCTAATTTGCAGTGACTAGCCGAAATACTGACAACGTAATGATTATTAATTTTTCTTTAAACGTTTGAAATGTTACTTTATGTTTGACGCTATTATCGGTCAGCTTCACATATTTAGCTTTCGTAGTTAATAATAATGCTATTTCTCTAACACACACATACATACATACAAAAACTAACGTTGTCTACAGTTTAGCGCCTATGATACTTTCGGATTGACTCTTATTGATAGCCATGACTTACTGGAGGAACTTGGCGTTGCAATTATTCCTTCACATGAAGAACCAGAGGCTGAAACAGATTATGGTTCTGATGCATCCGATGATGAAGTCGCATGTAATCCAGGAGGAGCTTTTCAGTCTATGCTATCTTCACTTCCCCTAATAAATGTATTGAAGATTTAGATGATGATATTTCAGAAGCAACGCAAAATTTAACATTCCAGGTTTGTCGCACTCAGAATTACCAGATCAACAAAGAAGCTGACGTAATTTTCGTGTCAACATAAAGAGAACCAGTCTTGCACAAGGCAGGACAAGAACAATTTTTTTGTGAAAAAAGAGCGTGAACAACGAAAAATTCCCATGAGACAAAAAAGGTAATACAGTTGGCACTAGAATAAGATTACTGTTGAAACAAACATGATGATCTGAGCACACCGAAGCCGACTCTGCAGAACCCTGTGGATTGCAAGACTTTAGACAAACAAGTGAATAAATAAGATTTGTGAGGAGAGCACACTCCATGCCACACAGGAATCACTCTTTTGTAATTATATTACTTCTGAGAATGTGAGGGAACTCCTTCCAGTTCTTATAAACTCAGTGGTTACGTATAACAAACTTCAATCTAGAAGGCTGTAGTGGTCTGACTCTCTATAGGTAATAGAAGGCGATTCATGCGTCCACAATTGAAGGATAAATGGGAATTTGATGTAATTTTGCTATTACTCTGAAGGCAATCCACGTGAACGAAACTGTATTTTGTAGTATATATAGAGTACAACACTTTATGAACAGCGTATTATGGTAACTGTAAACGGCCGATATAACAATGTTAATGTGTGTTATGAAGGATGAAATTTAAATGTTTTCCATTCATGAGGTCACTAAACATACGCGTAATTTACTCACCGGACGCCGTCAGTATTTCGTCTATTCAGCTGGGTACAGATGAGCCACGGCCGTAACTCATCGTTAAAAGAACTGGCCATGTGGACAGCATCCTTAAGATAAACTTTGGAATAACCTACGTATCGTGAATAACCGAAGGATCGTGAGTTGAGTAAACCGGGAACAGAGTTGATAAACACGTCGAATACATAGTCAAAACAATAAATGCTAGATGTTCTCTAAAGTATTATGTACACAATTAAAGTAATGAAGCATGATGGATCGAGATGAGTAGTGGGCAGTGAGGGATTCTCTCTCTCTCTCTCTCTCTCTCTCTCTCTCTCTCTCTCTCTAAATACCTTGTTATGAGGGGAACTAGGATGAAGTGGAAAAGGGGAGTTAAGAGCTTTTGTGACTAATGATGGATGAAGACGCTGATTCGTTTGGTGGCTGAGGGGAAATTGTAGTCCAGTGATGCAGATGAAGAAGGAAAGGGAAGGGAAAGACTTGGTGATGCTGGAAGAGAGGGGATGGATTGCCCCAGGTACCTTCATTTAAGGAGAGGATGGGGGAGTTGTAGTGGATTACCCTACTGTTCATATTTAACCTCTCTCTCTCTCTCTCTCTCTCTCTCTCTCTCTCCTCTCTATATATATATATATATTATATATATATAGCTAGATAGATAATGTGTGTGCATTGATGAGAATTGAAGAGACTGGGTTTAGATCCTGACCGGTTTTGATTTGTATTTTTAAGCCGTTGACAAAGGACTGATACATAGTGGTAGAAATCTCATTATATTTGCTAAAGGGAGAGTACGGGCAGATACACAGTTGACAGGTGTAAGAGTGGAAGGACAACAAAACTCATTAGTGATAAGGTCCGGCGCTAGGTCTACAAATGTGATCATCTTTTAACCCTTGCCCAGTTGATTATATGGCTGTTCTCACCAGCATGTACAAACATTCCACTGTTCACATGTGTATATGTCTAACACATTGTTATGCTATTCTATTCTCATTTTTCAATGTTTTTCCAGTTTGACTAACATGAAAGTCATCGCAAGAATTACGTGGAATTTTGCATACATATCCTTCAATGTAGTCAAAAGAGCTCTCTAAAAGTACATATTTCGTTGTGTTGTTGTTCTTAAATGCTTCATTAACTCCAAATATCTTAAGAGGATGGATGAATCTTTCATATTACTATTATGGTGGAGATGGGTGAATATCGATTCTCTGGCTTTCTTTATTTCCAAATCAGGCAGTGGATCGAATCTGGCAGGGGACGAAACACTCCTCGATTATAATTCACATGGATTTTAGTATTTTCCTAAGTTTTAGTGAATTTAATATTAAACAATATTTGTGGCTTAATATGTGTTACCCTTCTATTGTAAAAAAATCTACCCTTCTATAAGTAATAGAAATTCATATACGTATATTACGTGTATAGTATGTTTACATTTTATATGTGTGTGTGTGTGATAAAACAGATCATGCTGATTAAGTAATATGGTATACTAGGTCCTGGCTATTGTGTCCAGGGTTGCCAAGGGAATGTGTCTTAAAGCAGTAGTATTTTAGAAGGTGGTTACCTACTTTTCAAGTACCAAGATTAGTCAGGATCTGAAGCCTGCACTGCCATAAGACCCTGTCACTATAATAGGGCTCCTCACTATTCGTCCTACAAATGTCCATTTCGGATTATGTGTTGTAACGGTCGTTTAACGCGGTCATTTAAATATAATTTCTTTCATCAAAGATTGTTCACCACTATGAGCTAAGTTCACAATTCAATTAGTGGGCTAGCTCACATGTAATATCAAAAGTGCAAAAGTCAATCAATGGTGGCAAACGAAACGCCACAAAAACACTTAAATTTAACACAGAACATCAAGACAGAAGTTATTCCTGAAACTCGAATACATAAAAAAATGAAAACCAATCACCCTTAAATTACTTAGACATAAACACAAAAACACACTTACCCAATTACAAGATAGCATAGCAAAAACACATTATCCAGAAAAGAAGGAGGGATGCGGCAAGTAAGAATAACTAAGAAATACAAACTAAATTAACAACGGTGGTTTTCCTTCTTCGAAACACTGGAGCTATAGCCGTAATCTGTTCAAACGACATGAAATATCTCTGCGTTCAGAGTGAAAGTGAGGGGGTGAAGCTGAATACATATAAGTATATATATATTACTCAGCAGGACCCAGTCAATTGCGATCCTACGTCCACCTGAGACGTCCAAAAGTCAGACCTGGCTCAGGATCCTCCAACGATCGCCTGAGTCATAGAAAAATATCAATTATTATAGTAGATTCACATCAACCGTCCATCCGATGTCTAGGCCAATCAGCTCAGGATATCAGAGCGACAAGAGGGGATTGGCAACTCTCAAGGAAACCAGAACATCCATCACATAAATGACAGCTCAACGAGAAGAAGTTCCAGAAGACTGCTGGGCCTTGACCCAGCCTGACATCCCAAACATCTCTTGAAAATGGGCCACAGATAGGGCCTGCAAGTACTCGAGTGTGGAGTAAAATTAAATGTAAATACTTACAAATAAACAAGTTACAAAGTGATTTTGTAGTTTTTATTTTATTTAAGGTTAAAGATAGCCCAGGGGCATCATTTCAGATTTTTGTGGGAGGGGGGCATTATTGATTCTGAGCTATTTTGTGTGCTTTTTGAACCACATGAGCAAAATATTTCAGCAAATTATTTACTCCCTCTACTGTTTATTTATCTCATCATCACTTGTAGCTAGTAGACAGACAAGGATCAAGAAACGTAATATTTCCGAGAAATTTCATATATTTTTGATTGCACATTCAAAAAGAAAACATGATTTTTTTTTTTTTACATTTTAATGAAAATATACTTTATAAATCAAATTATAGTGCCATCGGCTGGCGTTAACGAAAACTATGAAACAACTGCATCATTAGTGTAATTGAATTCATGTTATGATTATGAAATCAAAAGAAATAAGGTTGTTACTTTGAGTTCCAAAATCAAAATAGAATAACATAAGATTTTTTAAAATTACATTCCTATATAGAATTACACCACCGGGTACCGAATGTGTCTTACGCGAGCAAAATCATTCACTAGCTCTTCCAAATCAAATGACTTAACCATATGTTTCTCTGTGGCCATCCACAACAAGTAAGATAGCCGGTCATTTGTAGCGAACTAGTGATATTATTGATGAAGAATGAATCGGATTTTGTTATGGAAAACTTAATCAGTTGAAATTTTATGGGTCACCCCTTCCTCTGCAGACCTCATAGATAGATTAAGACTATAGACAAGAAACATACATACATACATGTAGACAGACAGACACATAGGCAGACAAACAGTGTGTGTGATAGAGAAATATACGTCGACAGGCAGACAGACAGATATATACGTAGATAGACAGACACATTTGAATATCTTTAGGAATAATGGAAAACCAGTTGCTGTTACTTCCTGGGGCTTGTGCGTGAGGGGAGCAAATTGAGGTTT
>NC_087202.1:104501734-104529234 GCF_015104395.2 Macrobrachium nipponense | reverse complement strand
ATATGGCAAATGCATCTACCCTGGCCTGGATTCAGACCTACGCCGGTTTGGTGATGTTCCGGGAAGGCAGGGAAGTGTCTGTTTAACATTCGCAAGAAGTATAAGTTGATATTGACTCTGCTGTACATATTCCTTTCGAACTCCGGTTATGTACATAGAATTGAAATTAACTCCCCTTCACCATGATAGGTGAATGTTAAGATTGCAACACGTAGCTCTGAATGATAGTTTTATCACTAATTCACGCTTGTGAAGCATAAAATAAAAATGAAGATGGGCACATGACTACAGTAGAGTCAGAACGAACTTATATCTGTCTTAATGGTTCAATGGATGTCACTGTCATTTTTGATAACCCAAAAAACATCTGCTTAAATCTAGGCCCAGGAAGTTCCACTCATTCGAAGTAATTTCGTTCTGTTGTAATTTATTTCAAATGTGCAGTGAATTCGATATGAGGTTATTTCTTGACTTGATATTTGAGTGTCAAAGAGGCACTTGTGAATTTGTTATAAAATAGTCACATAATCATGTACTGCATGTTATATACTTATTACTCTGTTGTCATGGTGGTCGTGGACTAATTTCGATTCTAAGTAGAGAACGCAAATTCAACAGGAATAAGTAACCAGAGTGGAAATCAATTGATACTCTTGATGACTGCATGGCTAAGTCCCTGTTATCTTTGTATCACAACAATAGAGACATAAATTCGAATCTTGGCCAGGGTAGATGCACTTATCATATATAATTCAATCTAGGCGTATATGCATTTCCAAAGCGAAGCAAGTTTTATATTTAAGGGTACTTGTGGCTTAATATTTGAGCATGTATATATTCATACATAATTATGTAATATGAGAATTTTTCATATGAAGGGTTTTCAGTTCATTGATTTAATAGGTGAAATAGTATGTATGAATTTTTTAACTGATGGGTTTTAACGATACTATATGCAACTGGTTGTAAGTGAACATTTTTCATCTCTCCACATTACCAAAGGAAATCTAAATGCATTCGTCTATCCTTTCGTGCATGTGAATCTTTTTACCACATCTGTTTCGTTTTCTACAGCTCTTACTCTTTCTTTAGCAATGGAGAGTTGGCTCAGCAATCAGTTAGTCATTTGTGTGTAACCTTCGATCATACCTCCTTCCTTGTTTCTGACTCACCTATTCTCTCGTCTTACCATTATGTAGCACACACTCAATGTGTAAATATACCACTTCCATTCTTTTACTATCCATACTAGCATTCATTGCTCCTTTGTTTCCATTAACCCTCATAAACTTGCTCTTACCAACACCCACTTTTGAGTTCTTTCTGCTGGCGTTTCAAATTTCTCTTTAACCAGTCTTTGCAGTTTCTCTTCACTTTAACCAAGTAACCGTCATGCACTCCTTATTTCATTCACACCTCTTCTCTCACAGTTTTGCACCTTCTTCTGCTCTTTCCCTGACATTTCGTATGACTCTAACTGTAAGATTTTAGACAGCCATAGATACATACACAACCCTGTCTAGGTTTCACCACATTCTGCATATGTAAGACTTATCAGGAACTCCTCCCAAATTCTAACTGTTAGCCCTGCCTACTGGACTGCTTATCAAGACTTTTGCCATACCACCAACTCACCCTCATGAGTCCCCTGATCCCAACTCCTTGACGAGGTGGGGGCCTAGGGATCCACTGTAGAGAAAGTATGCCCCTTTATGCCTACGCTCTCTGCTGTGAATCCAATTGAACATTGGGACCTTTAACTCCTTTACTCTTCCTCCTCCTCTAAATTTTCCCCCTTCTTTTTCTTCTTTCGTTGATGACCTTGCCACTGTTTTGGACAATTGAATTGACTGCTCTTTTAACTTGATGGAGGGTGGAGTTGGACGGCATGCCGCTCCACCCTTAAAACTAGAGTACCTGACGTGGTCGAGCGAGGGGAAATATTTATGTCAAGTCATTCCCACAGTGCTGGGTCTGATCTCATGGGACTGACGACCCTTGAGGCACTGTGGGTATGGTGTATATCCGGGTGAGTGTCCTACGGCAGTTACTGCAATGTAACAGTATTGCTCCTCCCTCAGTTGGGCCTCCTTGGTGAGAGGGATCTCATCCTGGACGAAGTATTCAATCTTGTTATATGGAAAAAAAATCCCTACGACTTATGGCATGGCAATGGACTATTCTAAGGAAATCCCAGGTAACGAAGAGCAGGCTGGTATTAAAACTTTAATACCATACAAGCCACAAAGAAAAAGTAAATATAGAATTCACCCAACCTTGACTCTGACTCCCTCTTTGGGAGTGGAAGTTGGTCAAGGTTCTTGACCTTGGAAACCAACAAAAAAATATCTCCACTAAGATTGGAAAATTATTTGTTAAGTAGGCACCTAACCTCAGAAATGTCTTTTAGACAAATAAAAGACCATGTGTGGTTAATAGAAACCACTACAATAAACCAATCTGAAAATTATTTAACTATAAAGAACATTGATAATATAAAGGTAAAGATAAGAAAACATGACAGTATGAACAGCGTTCAGGGTACTGTAGTACTTCCTAAAAGTGAGGAGCCAATTGAAAAAAATATTTTGGTGGATTCTCTTAAAAAAAAAGTACAACAACGTGCAAGATTGTGAAATATACAGTATAGCCAGTAGACAAAATCATGAAAATACATTGAAAATAGCAAAAATAAAATTTTAAGGCCAAGAATTACCTTTCAAAATTAAAATCATGGGCCAAAACAGAACTGAGACTGTATGTCCCAAAGCCACTACAGTGCCGGAATTGTAGTAAATATGGATATACACCTCCATGCAGTGGAGGTGTAGTGAACCAAAATGTGTGAACTGTGGCCAAAATCACCATGCTAGGTCTAAGGAGTGTATGTACTATATATACAATGCAGAATTAAAATTACTTCAAGAGAGATCAGGAATGCCAATAAGAGAAGCCAAACTAGAGTTACGAGTTAGAGGAATAAATGATGCCGCTAGGAAGCAAATGTTCTCTATTGCATTGAGCTCAAGGAGTAAAACAAAAATGGAAGCAAGTGACCAAACCCCTAATAGATAAATCAGAAGAAAAAATAACTTTACAAGAAACTAATATAGCAAGAAACCAAGAAACTTGTGCAGATAATATGTTCAAATTCATTTGAGATATTAAGGGAAATGGAAACACAAGAAAATGATACATGTTTCACTGAAACATCACGAGATAGTTATAATGAGCTGGAACCTAAAGATAATGAGCTGGAACTTAAAGATAAAAAGAGACTTTTAGAGAGAACTCCACCCAAAACCAAAAAGCCAACAATTATCAGGGAGGTATCTATTAAAACAAAGACCAAGGATCCGAAAAAAGCGCACAGACCAGAAAATAAGAACACCTTTGTCTCCTAAAGTAATAATAGAAGCAATGGATGGAAATACCCAGAACAATAAAGAAATATTAGAGTAGAGCACCATAGACAAAAATGATTATGTGAAGGGAGAAGAGATTACTCCATCACCAGTAATTGGTGCTCTAAGAGTAAATGAAAAAAGGATTACACATAAAATCGCATGTGGATGTAATGAATGCAACAGAAATATAACAAAAGACAGTTTTAAGAAACACGTTACGAAATTTTATAAAATATAAAAGTAAAGAAACAACTAGTCTAGAGACTCACAAAAAAGGCTGTGTGTGCATTGGACACCTAATGTCTTATAAGGAAAAACAAATAAATGTCGAAAATAAAATTTTAGAAAAAATGCAAATAGATAATCCACAACAAGACAGTAATGCTTGAACACTCTTAACATAATATTTTCAATAATTATATAATACAATGGAACATAAATGGTCTCCAGACCAGATTACATTTGGGAGAATTACAACGCTTACTGAAAGAATATGAACCAATGATATTATGTTTACAACATGTCAATAAAGCAATATCAACAATCGGTAAATATACCTTAGTATCTACATCTAAAGAAGAAGAAGGAACTTTAGGTACTGCTATATATGTACATAATAAAGTATGTTATGACAGAGTACCTGTAAACTTTGCTGACTTGCAAATATCAAGTATCAAAATACGAATAAAAAACTATACTTGTGTAATTTATAACATATACAACCAACCTAACAAAAGTTACGACATAGAAAACTTAAGGATTTGTCTGGCAATGCCAGAGAACCTACATTGATAGTAGGGGATTTAATGCTCACAACCCAATATGGGACAGTAACTGTACAATCTCAAATAGAGCAGGGAGTAATATTGAAGAGTTTATGGAGTCAGACGACATGTGCTGTATAAATGGTGACGAAATTAGAAGATATTTTTCGAAAACACATGGAATATTTTCTTCAGTAGACCTAACTCTTTTTACAACAAATATAGTTGACAGAATAGATTGGAATATAGTTGATGACTTGCACACCAGTGATCATTTCCCAATATTAATACCCTTATTACATAATAATCCTGCAAAACATATTCCTCATTATAACATTTATAAAGCAGATTCGGAGAAATATGAAATGCACACAAGAAATATCCAACCATTTGAATATTTAAAAGACCTTAATGAAACTAACCAAATTCTTGTTGACTTCATTTAAAAGGCTGCTGATCAAGCAATACCATAGTCAAAGCCGCATCCAACAAATCACAAAGTCCCATGGTGGTCTGATAAACTAACAGAGATGACTAGATAATTTAAATAGAAAGTTCAGTAAAATAAATAAAATGCTACCAATATTAGAAGGAACTTTACAAAAAATGACTGTTATTACTAGAAATTGGTACATTAAAACCTATATACAACAAAATATCTGCAAAATTTAAAAAAAGAAGTAATTCAAGGAAGAATAATTTCAAGGAGGAAATATGTATCAGATCTCTCTATTAATACTCCCATACAAAAAATATGGGAAAAATTCAAAAAAATAAATGGTACCCATATTAAACCACCTAGACATGCCATATTGAAAGATGGAAAAAGAATACTTGATCCAAAAGAAATAAGTAATATAATAGGAGAAAACTTAGCAAATGTAAGTAGCGATAAAAATTTAGATGAACACTTCCGCACAAATAAAAATAATGAAGAACTAATAACAATAAATTTCGGAATATGCTCTCTCGAACAGCAATAAATCTGCTCCTGGAGGTGACAATATTTACTTTGAGATGATCAACCACTCAGCACCTTTGGCAAAGGCATACTTATTACAATTTTATAATAATTTATGGGTGCAGAATTTATTTCCTGATGAATGGCGTAAAGCTATAATAATTCCAATCCCCAAACCAGGAAAGGATCCAAGCAATGTTAATAATTAGAGACCAATATCTCTAACAAGTTGCTTATGCAAATTACTTGAAAAGATAGTAAATGCTCGACTAACGTGGCACATTCGAGAAAACAGAATTTTAACTTCTACTCAATTCGGGTGACAGTGTAACAGGTCTATATTAGATTCTCTCTCTATCCTAGAAAACCATATACACAGAGGATTTGAACGAAAACAAATAACTGTAGCAGTCTTTATTGACATAGAAAAGGCTTATGACACTACATAGAAAAAGCTTATGACACTACATGGAGGTATCCTATATTAAAAACATTACAAAACAACAACGTCCATGGACATTTACCCATGTCCATCCAGAGTTTTCTAACAAATCAAAGTTTTCAGGTGAGAATTGATGATGCTTTGTCCAGAACATTCCCTCTTGAAAATGGTGTTCACAAGGAAGTGTCCTTAGTGGCACACTATTTACCTTAGCAATTAATGAAATTGGTAAAAATCTACCCAACAGAATTAAAAGCAACATTTATATGGATGATTTTGCCATGTGTATATTATTCAGCATCTCGCATTAAACATGAAGAGCGCATCATTAACAAATCTATACTAAAAATAGCTGAATGGACCTCATGTATGGGATTTAGATTGTCCATAATTAAAACTCAAGTAGTCTTATTTTATAAAGATAAAAGATGGAAGAAAGGTGAAGAAACATATTAGAAAATCAGAAATCAAAGTATACAAATTGGCCAAACTGCAAAATTTTTAGGATTAGTATTTGACACTCACTTGAACTGGAACGCCCACATAACATATGTGAAATCAAAATGTAAAAGAGCATTGAATCTAATTAGAAAATTATCAAACACTAATTGGGGAGCTGATAAACAAGCCCTTAAATTACTATATAAAACATTACTATATAAAGCAACAGTGCTGTCTATCATTGACTACGGAAGTGAAATATATGGCTCAGCTTCAAACGCAGTACTGAAAATGTTAGACCCAGTTCATAATGAGGGCCTGAGAATATGTTCAGGAGCTTTTAAATCATCACCCACCTCATCTTTACAGGTTGAATGTGGTGAACTACCTCTCTCTCTCTCCATAGAGAGTTACTAACAATGAAAAGTGCCCTAAGAATTCAGTCAAGTGATTCACCAATCAAAAAGTTATTTGAACTAAGGGATGTATTTATTAACAATCATTCACCACCCAATCAGATCAAGAAGATTGTTTTAGTCACTACCTCCTTGGAATATGATTAGAATAAAAATTTGCACAAAATTAAAATATCTATCAGAAAAGTATTCCTATACCCCAGAACATCATAGACAACATACAATAGCGCACATAAGCCGAAAAGGTCCACATTATGCAATATATACAGATGGATCCAAGTCAGAATACAGAGTGGGATATGCCACAGTGTCCCAGGATAAAATATGCCAGTTCTCTCTTCCCAATAATGTCTCAATATTTACAGCAGAGTTGTGTGCAATAACATTTGCCATAAAAATAATCAAAGAACACTCCTTTCATAATTTTGTGATTTATAGTGACTCTAGAAGCGCGTTAGAATCTATTAAAAGTTATAATCCCAAAAATAATATAGTGCACCAGATAAAGTTTTTACTCCATAAATTATATAATAAGGGAAAAAATATTGAAATATGTTGGATCCCTGCTCATGTGGGGATAAGAGGAAATGAAGAGGCTGATAAAGCAGCCAAGGGAGCAGTCCACATGATGAGAACAAATGTAAACATCCCTATTAGTGACTATCTAGCTTATATAAAAACAATCATTGTAAATAAATGGCAAAATATATGGATTGAAGAACCTGAAAGTAATAAACTTAAACAAATAAAACCTGACGTTACAAAATGGAGTTCCGTATATCAGAGAGAGAGACACACTCAAGTAATCCTGATACGTCTACGTATAGGCCACACTCGTCTGACACATGGGCACTTAATGAGCAGACCACGTGACCCTGCTCTGGATTGCACAGAGTGCAAGGTATTGATAACTGTCAGGCGTGTATTGTGTGAGTGTCCAAAGTATAACCAGCAGAGACTGTCATCTTTTGGAAGTAAAGCAATAAAAGAAATTTTGTCACTCACATTTTCAGTGGTACCGATTATGACGTTTCTATGGAACTCAAGATTCAATTAATAAAATATAAAAGTAAATATATATACAAAAACCTCAGAGCAATTAATGAATCTTAGATAACATTTTTAAGAGTTTCTTGACTTTTTGTTAATATTAATCCACCTATTTAGTATATATATGGAAACGTGTTTTAATGTATTTATTGCCGGTTTGTGTTATAATATGAAAGCCTCTGCCTCTGTGCAGTTTTTTACTTAATTTTAATTTATTGTTTATTATACTACATGACCTATTTGGTCCCAGTTCCTGGCCTTTGGCCTAGACCTGACATTTTATCAAATCCTTCGGGCCAGCCCTTTGAGAGCTGAAAGTCAGCTCAGTGGTCTGGTTAAACTATTCTTATAATAATAATAAAAATAATCGCCCTAATGAGCAGTCCAGTAGGCAGGGTCCCCCTCGATATGGGACCTCCTTGACGTGGTGAGGGGGCTCTTGAACCCCAGGAATTAGTTCCTGGGTTTGAGTCCAAGAGTCTCATATTTTTTGTATATTTTCATTTGGAGTAACATTGTGGAATTTTCCACCTTCTGTAAAATTTATTGGACCTGACGAATAGGAAAAGATATCATAGCTGGGATTGGGTTTATATCCGAAGCTAAATAGTGGGAGCTGTGGTCGGATCATCAACTACCCAATAATGTTCGGACCTGAGAGATATCAGATTGATAACTCAAGGGCGGAACTATTCTTCAGGGCTGGACCACGGATTCCAGGGGGTCTGGTCCTGGGGATAGGACTCTCGGCATTCTTTCCGGTTTGCCCATAACATGGTTAGGGTGGGGATGATTGTATTCTTGTAATATTCTCAGTCCTAGCAAGCGGGTTTGGCTTACACTTGCGCTACTCTGACCATGTTGTGCCATCCCCAGTGGGGTAGGGTAGGGACGCAGACATTTGGGAGTCGGATCTCACTTGTGCCATTGGTGGAAGAATAAACTTTATTAGGGGCTGATGATATTTTTTCAATATTTTCAGGTTTAATTTTTCTGATTTTTCATTCAATATAAAGCTTTTATGAGTAGTAACCAAAAGGATTCTAGTACCCCTAGTCCCTTTGATGATGATTTGTTACAGATGACGACCCATGGCACGAACTTGACCTTGGACATGGAATGCTCCAGGAGTGGTACTACCTCTCAGGGTAGTCATCATAAATTGAAAAGAAGCCATTGTGGGAACAGTGGATAGTTTGAGGGTGTTGCATGTAAAGCACATTCCCTTGGAATGTGACTATTAGATGCTCTCTCTTTCGTTTGGTAGTTATGGCAAAATAGAAGAGTTGAGGATGAACTTTGATGAAAGTGAGAGAAAATGGGAGGCATGGCTGACTTTTGAAAAATATGAAGCTGCACTCAAAGTTAGCAGCAGTATCGATAATATAAAGATTTGTAAAAAGATTGTCAGCAGCAGTATCGATAATATAAAGATTTGTAAAAAGATTGTCAAGGGAGCACTGACTGACAGGGCCCCTAAAAATATGGATGCTTACAGACCATCTCAATGGGTACAAGTGGCTCAACCAAATTTGAATACCGATGCTACTTTTGAAAGAACACCCAAACCCCCAATGTGGTTGGTAGTATCTGCTAGGGAGGAAAATTATATGTATTACAAATTTAGCAGATACGTACATCCAAAAAAAGGTTGGCTGTATAGACATGGGGAACATCTCAAGGTTTGGCAAAGGCAAAGTCCTAATTCATGCCAAATCAAAGACATGGTGACAATGAAGAAATTTGAGAAAGATAACATGATAAAAGAAATTAGACCACACATGAATTTTAGTTACGGAAAAGGAGTGGTATTCAATAGAGACCTTTGTGAACTGACAGAAAGAGAAATATTAGAAATCAGTCCACCTTCTGTATGGAAGGTAAGAAAAGTTCCAAAGGCAAATATGGTCATTTTAACTTTTGAGGACTCTGATGTACCATCTTACATCAATTTTGGAAATTAAAGGGTCAAATTCAAACAGTTTTTATCAAAGCCTCTGCAATGCTACAACTGTTTTCAATATGGCCATCCATCCATATTCTGCATTTAAAACATCTCCATATGAACGCTTATAGTATACCGACACAGAAGAGCTCCCTCTAGACTTACGTCGAGAGGAACTGGGACTGTGGTGTATGTTCAAACTAAGAGGTTCCCCGGAAAACCCTGCAGCATCTGTTCTTAACCAAAACAATCCACAGCAGTTTGCAAATGCTAGAGCATCCAAGCCTTTTCATGTGAGAATTAATGCTGCAGTTGACAGTGTGTGTCTATTAAAGACCAAAAAATTAAGGCAATACATTGCTCTAAGTTGCCTCCTTGGTTGACCCCAGAACCATCTGTTTGTCAAAAAGCTTTGGTTAAGAAATCTGTTAATATCCAAGAAGTTAAGATAGTAAAAGATAGTCACTATCTACTAATTATATCTTAAACTGTCCATCCATAGTGTTACATCTTTGTTACATCTGTCACTTCTGACATGAGTTTTTTTATTGGGCCGTGTATTCAACATATAGGTTTTTCCATTTACTCTCAAACTACTATATAATTATTTCATTATAAGTACAGACTCTCTTACTTGTGTCAACCCTAACTGTTTATAACGTATCGATTCTTGTATTTTCGTGTCTTTCTATATCAAAATCCTACCATACATATTACTCAGTATATTTACCAAATAATAGTGCATCCCTCGAAATCATAGCCAAAGCTGCCATCTTTTTATTTGTGCAAAAGAGCAATTATTTGTCTTACCAAAACCCTTTTGAATATTTCCCTCGTCCAGGCGCATTTTGTTCCCCAGTCAACCAGCTCATACTAGTTTCACTACTTACTGCCCCATCTCACATATAATTCCATCAACTCGCGGTGCCTTTTGTACTCTTCAACCTTTCATTGCCTCCTAACACCCTCAGCGTTCGCTTACACGAGCGTAATCATGTTTCCATTCACCCCATTAAATCTTGCATCATTAAGATCTGTCTTCTATCTCTTCCACATCCAACAACCCTTCACAGCAGAAAGTTCACCGACGTAGGCTGTATTCTCTCTCAATAACCTCTCTCCGTTCGCACTTTTTGTCGTAAGTTGACTTTGCATCTGTTCTCTCATTGTTTGGTTGCTGGTTGTTAGTTATTGTAGAAACTTAATATTAGGTTTTCATCCATCGTTTGTTTATTTTTCATGAGGTTTCATCCATCATTTGTTTATTTTTTATGACATTCATAAGACTGTCCTGCAAAAAAAAAAAAAATAAAATAAAATTGACAAAGTGGCGATGCTAGTTTTATTCTGTATTCGTATTTTCATGTTTTTACCTCTGAGCGGTTCCTTTTGTTGATGAAAGGCATTCTTAGAAATGCATCATCGAAGAGCAGAAGTGTTGTTGTCATTGCTGTCATGTGAAGGGGGAACAGGATCTAGCTGTCAGTTTCTCAAGAAGAAACTCGAGGAAGAGAAAAGTCTGTCCTGAATAGTTTTTTGAAAGTGCTAAGGCCACTGGCACAGGCAACTTTGTGCCATTTTCTATCCCAGGCTGATATGAAGAAGATAAATGAAAAAAATAAAGAATAGTGGGACTTACAAAGCTGAAAAAGAGAGGCCTTCAAGTGAAGAAATTTCGCTTTTAAAGAGTCAAGAAGAACCGAAGCAGGAAGAGAATTCTAAAGCCAGCACTAGAGGGAAACAGTTACTGAACCGTACAATCCGAGCGTGATCTATTTGTTCTCATATGTAAAGGTGTTTGTTTCATTTGTGACACCTTAGTATTATGATATACAGGTGTTTAATATGGAGACAACCCATGGTTCGTATCGATAATCTTATGGTCTGTGCTCTGGTTTGGAATTCTTGCTTCTTGGTGATCGCTCGAAATCGGAAGAAATGAAGAAATAATAAAAGGCATCGATAACGAACGTTACCCTTTTATTTGACCAGAATTAAAAGATTCTGGACGTGCACCATTTACTATCGACATAATTTGGTAACTGCATTGCTATAATATTATATCTTTCACGTTCACAATTTGATCCTTGATCTCCTTTATTCGCCGAGAGAGAGCAACCAGATTCGCTGAACAGCGGCAGCAATATGCAGTAATGTGCCTCGCTGTCGAACTGTTCAGTACCAGAGGTCCCTTATTCCTCACACTTTGACTCTGCATTTTAATAAATCTTTATCTTTATCTATGTATTAATTTCTTTATTTTCTTTTTTAGTTAATGGTATCTCTTCTTTCTGTATTTCCCTTTACTTCCTCACGCTTATTCCTAATGAGCACCTTATTCTTTGGAAGCTTGAATTTCAAGTCAGTGGCCCCTTTGGTAGGCTTCCATATGAATAGGTTTCATCTTCTGAATATATATTAATAACAATAATATTGATATAGCAGACGTAGGCTTCTGGAACAGCTCTCTTCACCGAGATTGAAATGTGAAGCTCGGAATCATTTTCCTGCCTCACATACCACTCTCGTTGCAAAGGAGCTAGGCTCCTTCCTCCACAGAGCTCCCTTTCCAGACGATCCCTCTAAGAAATATTATATTCTTCGCCGCCTCTTCTCTTCCAGAACATCTCGCGCGACTGCAACCTTTCTCTTCGATGACGTCGAAATCTACATTTCGTTTTCCCCTTTGGTTTCCTCTGCTTACCATCCCATTTGCGAATTCTCTTCATTATTCGTCATTTTCTTTTAACTATTCAGTTTTTTTTTTTTATCAACTCTGCCGGTCTCGGTTATTTTTTTTAAGAAGTGTCATTACCTCTCTCTCTCTCTCTCTCTCTCTCTCTCTCTCTCTCTCTCTCTCTCTCTCTCTCTCTCTCTCTCTCTCTGAACAGTTTATTGGGAACGGTTATTTTTTTTGCCTGTGATCAAGGTAGCCATCCAGAGGTGAAGTAAGGAACGCTGGACTATGAAAGAAGAAATAAGAAGAATAAAGCTGGGTCGATGAAGACCCCCCTTCTCAATATTATTTTTGCGTCACATATTCACAAAATCTGCTCGCCTGGAAAGGTGAAAGGTCGAAGCAGGTCTTGTCGCAAGCAGAGAGTGGAAAGCCGGTGTGCTTGCTGGAGTGTAGGCACTCCGTCGGGTGTGGAATAGGTATGGATATTTCAGCCAAGAACGCATTTACATTATAGAACCAGAGTCAGCTTTTCTGCCTCTCGCTTGCGAAGGCAACTTGAGATGATATTCTGCAAAGCTGGTCCTTGATTACTCTTCTCTACTTGAATAACCGCTGTTTCTGCCTTTGGCTGATATCGATCGTAGCCGCCCTTCTTAAGGGTGACGATCACAAAGACTACTGGCGGCCGCAGTTCAAGACTCCGGTGGGTTTTAGTAGCAGAACCTTCCTGCCGGTTAAGAGAGAGAGAGAGAGAGAGAGAGAGAGAGAGAGAGAGAGAGAGAGAGAGAGAGAGAGGATCAACTTTCCGTCATATCCAATTTACTTAGACTTGTTCGAAACCTCATTGAAAATGATGGTGAGTAATGGAATTTTTTTTTCAAATTGCCTAACTCTCTCTCTCTCTCTCTCTCTCTCTCTCTCTCTCTCTCTCTCTCTCTCTTATCAACACACACGGTGTGCGAATTTTTTTTGTTAGCTGCTGGTATACATGCAGAATACAAAAGTGAGGATATATGTAATTTATGTGTCTGATGTTATATAACACAAATGTGATATTCACATATTCTTCCATCCATATATACTTCAAGTATCAAGGACATAAGTCAATTGGAATAGGTCAAGAAGCCAGGCAAGCGGCGGGGAAATGTATTTTAAACAGTCTTTACGGCTTGTGCCGCCCTTTATTGTAAGTTCATTTGCTATTTTCCTTGTTTCGTGATCTTTAGGGATGGTTATCTGGAAAAATATTCTCATTGAAGCCATGGAGAGGTAAGAAGTACTTTACCATGACATTTAAGAACGGACCAGATGACGATGATGATGATGATGATGATGAGAGAGAGAGAGAGAGAGAGAGAGAGAGCCTGTATGATGTTCGGTCTCATCACGCGAGAGCGTGACGGAAACCCTTTTTCCAGAAAACCGGGTCGGCGCAGCCGCTCTGCTCTCCTAGTCCACTACTGGCCTACCAAAAATAGTTGATCACTAAGATATTTGATGGTGTTTCTGATGCATAGTGATAGGCTGTATAGACAAGGGCAAACTTTCATGTTTATTCATCGTGAAAGTTAAAGATAAATCCTCAGTCCAGCATCGGCAACTGAGCCCCAGGACGAACACATTATTGATCTCGGTCCTGTAAGAGCGGCGGTGCCGGCGGCGTTGCAAAGGACCGCTCCTGCGTACTCTCGGATTCTCTCCGGCTCGCTCATTGGCTGTCACTCATTCCAGTGACGAGATGGAACTCTCCTATTGGTCGGCGGATCCGTCTGGAAATGCGGTGCCTGGCCCTGTGATTGGTGGCCCCTGCGCGGACTGTCTCAACGGCTCATTTATGGAGGCCCATGCGGTGGTTGGAAGCATGCAATCAAGAAGAGACGGCAGATGCAGCCGGCATCTGTGATCGTGCGTCAGAGGAAAAGCGTCGGTGCCGCTGCCTTCAGACTGAGTCCAAGGACTCGCTGGCTGCTGCTTCTGCTGCTGCTGCAGCCTTGATTCAATGATGAGATTATCGTCATCCTCTGATTAAAAGACCACTACAAGCGAGACGGCTTTTCATCCCCTTAACGCTATTGAACCAAGGTTGTCATTATGGAAATGGGTCGCACTTATGAACTGACATTAAAGAGAACATGACGGCAATTCAGTAGATTATGTTGGGATTCAGAAATCAAAAGCAAGGAAAATAAGTACTAGTAGAGCACCAGTAATGATGGAAAGTCAGTACTATATATGTGCTCAGATAATATGATTTAGACAATAAATTGTTCGTTTTTAAAGCTTTATAGGAGTTATGGAAACACTAATCTTCGCCAGAATATTTGTTTATTAACTGGTTGAAGTCCGGATAAGTATTAGTGGATACTTTTCTTTCTCCGTGAACTTCGGTATTCCAAAGGTGTCTACATTTAATTAAAGCCTTAGGATCTAATTAATGTAATAAGGTATCTATACTTTGGCAAAATTTTCGTAGAACACTTTACGTTTTATTTATTTTTTTAAACATGGCGAAAAGTTTTCATAAATTTTATCATGTAACGTTGCAGTCTGGCTCGGCAATTGATATATACGCGAACGCCCAAACACGTGTGAAGAGGAGAGCAAGTGTACGGTTTCCCCTTAGGAGAAATGGAACAAAAGCACCGAGATAGATGTTAAGAACATAAGTTTTAGTCCTAGAAAAATCCTAAGCTAAAATTATTGATAGTTCTGGAGACCAAAGATTTACGTAAGGATTGACGTGGCAACGTACTAAAATTCTGAGCCATCTAAGAGAGAATATTTAAACTAGAAGTCCCGAGTCCTAATGAGGTACGGAGTTACTTATTATTCCTATTTTGTGTCTGTGTGCCATGATTTGTGTTAAGAATACATCAACTAATATTTTTTACCAATTGATGGACTGTAGTCGTTAAAAATATATGCCTTAACAATGATACCGTCTGTTGTATACTCTGATAAATCTCTGATGGTTTATCTCAGTACGTTTTCATTTTGCATCCTCGTTTTAAGACTTTGCTTACTAGTAATGGTGTTCACTAAAGAAATGCTGAGATACCATTAGTATTGCTAAATCAAATAGTTTGTGAAATAAAAATGCCTCAGCTTTGTTTCTTGGAGACCTGATCTCATAGAAAGTGATGATAACTAATTGCAAATTAATTTCAGACCTTAAAATGTAATCCTGTGATAAAGGCTTTGTCGATTGTTTCAGTCTCATGTCCAGAAATGAAGACGTGATTGAAATTATTTTTGCATCTAAGTACTGGTTCTAGAGGATGCATTACTTTTCTCCGTCTCAAACTTTATACCGCTGTTAAGGAGCTGTTTTATAGAACAAGAAATATTGTGCTTAAAGATATTATGTCATGGCTTTTAATCAATTGGAAGCCGTAGCATAATTTCTTTACGTACATCATTTATTATTGTTCGAGTTTTCTTCAGCATAAAGTTGAATTCGTAGTAAGGTAGAAATTGGTTGGCCAGGCTCAGTGCCCATAAGATTACCAATTTTCTGCTTGAGAATTAATTCGCTGCATCTAAAGTGAAAAGTGATTATATGTATTGAAAGGAAAAAGAATTGAAAAACGGTTGCTACTCCGTAATGCACCTGACCAGCTTTAAGTCATGATTCCATCTTCAGTGGTCAAAGCACTTATCCATCACTCTTGTGGAAGCCTCTGCCAATCTCCAGTATGTAATGGAGTGTGCAGTAATCTTATGTAGCAACTAATTTACCATGTTTTTCTTATCTTGTCTGTCAGTTTTGCATCTCCTTGGTTGTCGGCAATAGTACATCATCATTTGGTGCTCAAGAATTTTTCTGTTTAAATCAGTATCTGGAAGTCAGATGTATGAATATTGAGCACAGTGAATAAAATTGGTTAGATGTAAAATTTATCGAAATTGATATAGCATTTTTAACAAAACCTTGACTCTTAAAGAGAGAGAGAGAGAGAGAGAGAGAGAGAGAGAGAGAGAGAGAGAGAGAGAGAGAACTTTTTAAGAGGATACAAAATGCTTGTCAATAGAACCTCTCTGCATGGCCGTAATTATTCCCTTGAGGAAAAGAATCGCGTTCTTGCGAATTCCAGCGTTCTGTTTTTTATTCTCTGTTTTCTTGAAAACAATCGGAGAGCAATAGCGCTTTGAATGAAAACCTTGGGAGATAAATATTCTTTCTGCCTCCCAGGCGGCTGTTAAAATTAACTTGTTATTGAGAAAGGCCAAAACTAAATTAACTTGTTATTGAGAAAGGTGCAAAACAAGCTTCTGTGAAACGACTCTCGCGTACAATTGTGTCATTTGGTGATCTGTTGGGGAAGCTCCTATGAATATCGCCCTCATATGTTGCGAGCTGAGAAAGCTAGACCGCATTATTGCAAATAATCACCTCTCGTGTCTTATGTTGCAATTCTCATTTTTTCATGGAGTTTGTGTTTCCTGGACTTTGTGAATTTTTATTGTTTCAGTTACTGCACGGGTCATGAATTTTAATGCCATTTTCATAAGGGGTCAGAGATGGGTATTTCTGGTGATAGACGTTCACTCTCGACGTGGTTCGGAAGTCACGTAAAGCCGTTGGTCCCGTTGCTGAATAACCACTGGTTTCATGCAACGTAAAAACACCATGCAAACAAACAGAGGAAATACATACACGTAAACATTTTTTTATATATATTGGTAGGCCTTTTTTTGTGTTGGAAATATTAACAGTTTTTTGCAAGTTAGAAATGTATGGAAGTTTATCTATCAGTAGTTAACGCCCTTTTTTTAATCTTGATGATAATTACAAAACCTTTTCTACTATAAAAGCTATGAAAAATACTTTACCTTATCAACATTACCTAAATTATTGCTTGATTCTATGAGAAATAATAAGAATTACGAATCCTTGTCTACTATGAAAACTGTAAATATTACTTTACCTTATCAACGTCATTTTTTATTCTATGAGAAACAATACTACCCACTTCACTTCGCACCAAAATAAACTTCTCGTCACAGAAATAACGAGAAATGCCTTTTCTTATTAGCAGTGGCTGATATAATTTTTCTAGCCTACCGATAAAAAGAAATATATTTTTCAAACGCTCAATAGTCACAGATGTTTTTTCCATGTGAAAAGCTCCGTAAGGGGGTAGTGCCATCAGTGCACCTAACTTGGTACACTGTAGGCAGTACTTACGGGTCTTTGCAGCGTTCCTTCGTCCCATAGCTACAACCTCTTTCATTCCTTTTATTGTGCCTCCATTTACAGTCCGTTTCTCCTATCTGACTTTCCACCCTCTCTAACAATTTTTTCTAAGTGCAACTGCGAGGTTTTGCTCCTGTTACACCATTCAAACCTTCTTATACTGTCAATTTCCCTTTCGGCGCTGAATGACCTCATAGTAGGTCCCAGCGGGATAGTTTTTATATCTAGTTTTTCTATTTTCTTTTTACCTTCTCTGTGGACAGCGTTATTATTGGATTATATTACATATTCTAAGCATAAAGAATTATACATAAAGGACATTTTAAATCACGGAAAAGAATGACCTCTAATCTGATTCAGTTATTTTATGTATAGCTTAAAAGTACAGGTGAGAATAAAGTACAAACATATCATGACTTAAATAGAGCAATTGACATTCAGGAATTCTTTTTCAAGTGGCTGACTGCTTTTGACGTTTCATCACAGGAAAGACTAAATGATAAGTTGGACAAATCACTTGGTGATACAACAAATGTGCTGAGGTGTTAGTTTGGTGGCAGTTGTGTTTACTCTTCTCACTTTCCAGTTCGTTTGTACGTGGAGTAGTAGTGCTTTTGCTTTAACAGTGTTTTTGAGACATTTTCGAATTCCATGGCCAACAAAAAAATATTTCATTTCGTTGCTTCTTTGTTAGATGACGTTTAAACTATCCCTTGCGGTAGACCATAATATTATTGGACGGTATGTATCATTTGTGTTAATTGTATACATACATACATACATACATACATAACAATACGATACATATATATAATATTATATATATATATATATATATATATATATATATATATATATATATATATATATATTATATACCACTGTACTTTTTCCTAAGGGAAATGGTGGCAAAGTAAATTTGGTCGTAAATGGAACCTTTATTTCGAACCCATATCACACACACACACACACACACACACACTCATATATATATATATATATATATATATATATATATATATATATATATATATATATATATATACACACACGTATATGCACACACACACACACACACACACACATATATATAGTATATATATTATATAATATATATAGATTATATATATATCCCCTGTAAAGCTTGGTTCTTGTTTGGAAGCCGTTGATATGAATTGACGATCATTTTGGTATTCTCATTTAGGGATATATTTCATTGAACACAGTCTTGTTACCCTGAGCGGATACGGTTTTATATACGCAGATTTATCAACATTTGGTGGTTTCATTGCACTCCATTTTTATTCGCTCCTTGTTCAGTTTATTTAAAAAAAACAAAGTTATAATTTCTGTTTGCAGTGTAATTGCAACAGAGCAGTTACTGTGAAGTAGTCCTTAACGGGTTCTATCTTGTCATTGTCTAAGCTTGGGCTCTCATGACCAAGCTACCCTTGTCCTCGGATTTTCTGCATAATTAAGCGTGAAGATGTAAAAGAAAGACTCTGTAAGTAAATCTGTCCATAGCTGAGTTTAAAAAGGGAGTAAGGGTCGTTGCATACAGTGATCTGAGTGTTTCTGGGGTGTCTTCATAACGTGGATAGAATGGAAGATGAGAAACTGAGGAAAGGTTGCATATTTTGTAAGCCTTGGGAAGAAGGGGGAGAGGGAGAATATGGGAAAGAGTTTGGAATGGAAGGGCTTTATTATTCAGGAAGCTGGGGTGTTTGCAAGCCAGCGGTGCTTAGCACGGTCTCTACGGGATTACTAGAGTCGTCTCACTGCTGATGAGCCTTCTGTCGACGTTTATTAAATGTATCAGTAGTTTTTACCTAAGCGGAAGTTTCTATCAAACATTTTGCGCGAGGAATCAGTTATAACATGACCTTTGGTGACTGATGGAATTCACAAGCTGATCCTATACCTACGCACATCAAAATCTTCTGTCTTCCTTAAAGGTACTTTTTCGTTCATTGTTCTTTTCATCTTAAAGGAGAAGCACAACTCTTACTGGGCCTCGTCGTAACACCAGTCAAGCCCCTTCTTCCCAAATTTCCTCAGCGTAAATCGGTAATCCTCGCTTTGCCCTCGCTGTTATGCTTGGCAGTCCTGACTTTGATAACCTTTATTCCCTGGGATGAAAGGTCTGTTTTCTCGTGCATGGTTAAGCCCCAGTCTCCTGCCTTTCTTTTGCTTTTTCTTATTTTTTTCAGACCTGGGCTAGGAAGGGAAATTCAGTTGGCTGTTACATTTGGTACTGCTTTTCATTTCCAATAGCAAACATTCGTCTATGCTTTGAAGGGCACAATTAGTTAAATAACATAATTACTTGTGTTTCTTCTAGGAATTGTTAAAGGACGGACTCTGTTACCGCTATGAACCAGGTAGAAATGTAAGTGTATATATATGTGAAGAAAGCAAAACAGATTTGAAACTTGCAACAATGAAACGACATCTGATTTGACAAACATGACGATTCGTTACGTGAAGAGAACGTTGTGAGATTTCATTTGAGTGTAGTTGTAACTCCACGTGCAATTAGTGGGGGGGGGTGGTTGTCTCGATATGTCATGGCAGACCTTTGGAAGTGGGTGACACCTTCTGTCCCTGAGGGCCAGTGCCAGTTTTGGTGCTTTCTCTTGGGTGTTTGCATCTTGTGAGGAGTTTGAAGTTTGGCAGTGAATGCTCCTCGATGTTGTAACACGTGTAATGTACGTATAATTCTCTTCACTTTGCATGAAAGATATTGTTACCACATTCTGAAACTATGTGCCGATCACTTTTGTAGTATACCTGATTCTGTTCATTTTCAGATAAATGATTTTTAAACTAGGTTTTTTTGCTGCTGAACATGACATAAACAACTAAATGATCACAAATAGGAGCGTGAAATAAGAAGAACGGGCTGCTTATAAACCCACGTATAATTTTAAGACCCTTAATTCTAGAATTCTCTCAAGGTTCCTTCCTTAATCATGTCATTTCTGAGGACGTTTTGTAGTTCAGGTGCAGATGCCTCCAGGGGGGGTGGGGGGTTGCAGCAAATGTTCAGCTGGTATTGATCTGTGACCTGGCCTCCTTCTTCCTCCCGTATCTCAGTGACCTTCTTGTGGAACAGCCTTTACCACCTCCGGGATCCAACCTCCAACCTCCTAACCCCGTGGCATCGTCTTTCCGGAAGGGATTGTCAACCATCCCCTTTCTTTTTCCTCTTTAATTGCCAATGTCTCTTGACTCGCATCTCAGGCCGCGTCACATCCCAGATCAAGTTTCTTATGATCGCCCTCTTGTTTTTCCCGGCTGGGATGTTGTTCCGGGAACAGATTTTCTTAATTAACTCTTCCGGAGAACTGGCTAGGTCATTTGTTCTCCCTAGTCGATGAGCATTTAGGGCTTGCGCAGAAAGGGAGCCCGATGAAGTGTTATTGATTTTGATTTTCTTCTGGCCCCTGTAGCCTGTCCTATGAAACCCATATCCTACTTTGTGTGTGAAAGTTATTGTGAAGGTTTTCAATGACTGCGTATATCGGATTCCATATTGATATGAGTTCGGATCAACATTGCAAAATCCATAAGATTAAGTTTGACATTAAATTATTTTGTATTTGACAAAAAGATTTCTGTATCAGAATATGGAAGGAAAAAAAAAGACGGAACTGAATATAAAATTTTATGGTGCTAAAGTAGTACATCTTGATTCAAAATAAAACTAGTGTTGTCTAAAGTTTTCATGATGTAATTTAGAGTGGTATTAATATGCATTTTTAAATCATGGTTAATAAGCTTTGATGCCAGTAAGCCAGCATGGTCAGATATGAGTTACTGTTCTTTTTGTAAATTCCAAATTTGTATTATGAAAGTGGAAAAAAAAATTTACTCTGAAAATATATTTTCTTTGACAGCGAACATTTTCATGTAAGATGGAGTATCATTTTGGCGCCAGATTGCACCGTTCTAATTTAACTTTACTGCTGATGTTGAGGTCTAAGACGAAAATTAGGAGAGCTTTGCAGGAGACGTTTATGCTTGTTTGAACTGTATTTTCACGTCTGATGACACCTCGACTTATTTTATTAGAAACGCTGAGGATGCCAGAGGGAAGGAACTGCCATCTGTTTGAAAGTCATATTATAAACATTTGCCTCAGCATATTGCCATACATTGTATAGTAATGATAATAATAATAATGTTTTTAACTTTCATCTGACGAAATGAAATATGTAAAGGCTCACGGTGATGGAGTCTCATAGATGAAAACATTTTTCATGAAAATTTTGCTCTGTTAATTTCCGTTATCAGAAAATACGTAAATCATTTTAATATGATTTGTATCAATTTTGCTAAAGCTCTTTCGATTTTTTTTCATTAGACAAAATAATAAACAAGTTTCTGTGTTCACACTTGAAGGAGTTTAGGGAAATAGGCAAGTTTTGCAACGACCTGCTGTATTAAGACCCGTAGCTTTCCTCATGTAAATAACCCGCACTACTTGGTTTCGACGTTTATTTTACAAGTTTATGAGTGTTCTTTTATATTTTTTTCAAATGTTTCCGCAGAACTTATAGATAAAAGGATCGAATTATCTTTCTGTGCCCTCACACGGGATACTATTCTCACATAAGATACCCAGAATGGCAGATATTACAGAAGATATTGCTCCTCAACTGATTATTCAAGTTAGATAAAGCTTTTAGTGGAATAGCGCTTTTCATGTATACGTGTATAATATATATATATATATATATATATATATATATATATATATATATATTCTATATATATATATATGTATGTATATATATAATATACATATATATATATAAGTATACAAATATATACATATATATACACATATATGTGTATGTGTATTTTTGTACGTATGTATGTATGTAATGTGCATTGTTATAAGAGTTGGTCAGAGCTGTAATTATCTAGTAACAAACCATTTGCTTCGCCCGTTGTAATTCATTACTCTATTGTAAAGCAGGACGTCTTCGGGTAGTTATAATAAAGTTCATGACGGTAAATATGTTATGACTGCTGATAGCCATTCTTTTGGTATTAGGATTTCCGTTATCTGCTTATCTCTATATGATAAAACGCAGGGAGTTGCTTTGAATTTATTTCTTCTGCACAGCGGGGTAAGGTATCCCCTTTTCAAACTTGCTGTCGTCCAGCTCCGGCCATATGCCTTGATCCTAGCCTGGGGACTTCACGACTGCGCCCTCTCCTGTATTAACGTCGTTTTTATGGTGTGGGTACACAGGACGTATTATGAACTTCTCAGGCATGCAGTCTTTGACCTAACACATTTTCACTACGACGGGCGAAATGTTTCTGGTCTACACAACCACTACTACTTCACATTACAGATGCAATCCAGTGTTTATTTTAAGAAACTGAATTACCTCTATTCTTACCAGAACATGAATTCGGGGCTGCTGGTGAAAGACTTAATTAAATAAATGTATTTGATCATCGACTTGAAAGTTTGTCGCATATTTAAAATTTGAGCCATTATTGTTCTTGATGAATATAACCAGAAAAGATGAAAGTTTTTATTGATAATTAATCTCATTATAGAGAGTTGGGGATTGCGACGAATTTCTAGGTAGGTTTAGGCATTCTTATCACCCAAAGAGTCCGACGTTTTCAGAGGACAAAAACAGACGCTGAAAAGAACGAAAATATGGCCGTCCAGTCCTTTTCCTCTTTTCCATCGGGTATATTGTGTTTGGCTTTCGGATTGCGTTGGGGATTAAGAGACTCGTCATGAATTCAGAATCATCCCGAGTGAAATCCAATTTTAAGTAAATAAGCTCATTTGTGTTTTGCATCCGAAGCCTTTTATTCTCTTTTGCGTGCGAGGGACTTTGCCTGCCACCCGCATCCGGCCGCTGCTCGTATTGAGCGGCGACGACAGCGGTTTCGGATTCGTTCCAATTTAGCTTTTCACCTCACTTTAATATTGACTTCCTTTGATTTCGAGTTTGTTTTTCTTACTGCTGTTTTATGCATCGATATTTGTGTGGTCTTTTATATGCTTTATATGTTACCGAGAACTGCTGGTGTAACTACTGAAAATAGAACTGCTGGTTTAACTACTGATAATTAGTTAATGAAAGCAAATTATATTGAGTGTCACGTCTAAATGATAGTGCCTTGCGGTAGATAGGGCATCCTTCCTTACAGTACGCCCTAAGTTTAAATAAATGATGGCTGTAGCATGTGCCGAATTTGATGCCAAATGCGTGCAGGTGTTTTACTCAAAACATTTGCGCTTGTCACTTGCCTGATTATCCGAAACGGGAAACCATTTGTTCAGATTGTCCATGGATGATGATTGATGTCTTACCCTCTGAAAAGCTCCAGAATAATAGCCAACAGAAAACAATAAAACCTAAATTTCATAATCAGTCAAGTAATAAGCTGTTTTATGGAGAAGATAGATATTTTGAAAAGAGAGTAAGTAAAACTGACTGGCTAACTCAGTAGGAGACTATAACTGTGTCAGTGATGAATATGGACCATCGACCATTTCATAACGAAGTGAAAGGAAGAGAGAGAGAGAGAGAGAGAGAGAGAGAGAGAGAGAGAGAGAGAGAGAGAGAGACGGGCAGCCTTGAAACCAAGGTGGATGGTCGCAATGGAAAAATGTAGGTCTTTGGAGCGTCTAGTTCTTTGAAAGACGTCATCGGAAAATGTTCCTGCGACAGCGCCTAACATTAATGGATGAGGGGGAAAAAAAAAAAGATATCTCGTTCCAATTGTTACTGAAAATGAAGGGTAATTGACAACTCCCCTTTCCGTCAGAATTTTCCATTATAACGCTCTCTCTCTCTCTCTCTCTCTCTCTCTCTCTCTCTCCTCTCTCTCTCTCTCATACACACACACACACACACATGTATTCATTACCAAATCTGACTGCACACGTTTCATTGGCAAGCTTTAACATATTTCTTGATATTCTTAAACGGTAATATCATCGTACATGTTCATTTCATAAATTTTATCATACACGCATGACCGTTAAAAGTCAAGGAAGTTTTTTGCAAGTGTTTCACACACCTGCTTGGAAACAACGGTGTCACGAACAATCACTGGTGCTCGTTGTAGATTCGCGAAGGACCAGATTGTAGCGGTGTCCTTCTTTTTACCTTTGTCGTATAGGACAAGGTGACGGAGGCTTTTCCTCCCAAAGTGGTGGAAGGGAGATTGTACAATAGGGTGAATAATCGATGGAGGGCAATCGGGGAGACAGTCAAGCTAGGGTGCTGGCTGGCTGGCTGGCTGGCTGGCTTCTCGGAAGGGAGGCAGACAGGGCCAAGGAGCCAAAGCTTTACAGGGTGGTGACCGGTAATAAAGACACGAAAAAATGTCACATTAATTCATGGTGACCGGTAATAAAGTTTTTACGGTAATCTTCAACGGGTTTGTACTAAACACGCCGCAAAGGTGGATACATGGTTAAAATTGACCCGACGGGTTCACTATCTAGGAAAGATTAATGTGATATTTTTCCCGTGACATTTTTTTTCTGTGACTGTTTTTTACCCGTGACATTTTGACCTGGATTCAGCGGGGTTTGCTGGAGGTTATGGAGGAAGGGCCCCGCGTCGTTTCCAACATTATGTTTTTCTCAAATAAACAGCATTTGCCCACTCTTTTGAGTACTTGCATTCCATGCGTCATGACTTCCGCCAAAACAGTAGTGTTTTAGAAACAGACAGGCGCAGAAAAGCGGGGTAATATATATAATATATATATATATTAGCGTATATATATATATATATATATTTATATATATATATATATATAATATTATATATATAATTTATATAATAAACATAATATCTATATATATATATATATCATATATATATATATAATAATAGTACATATATATATATATATATGTGTGTGTGTGTGTGTGTGTGTGTGTGTGAATGTGGAGACTAACAGAGCTACCGCAATTAAATCATTAGCCTCGGGAACAAAGTCGGCCTCTCCAGGTGTTTATGGAAAGAGGGCCATTTTGGAGATGTTCTTACCCTGTTCAGCAGAATGAACGAATCCGAAAATCGATTATTAGAAATTCAGATAATTTCCATTATTTTATTCTCCTTATTCATTTTTAAACCGTGAAATAGGAGGGCGGGAGAATGGGGCGTTCTTTTACATTTACTTTATCGCTAAGAAGTCAGTGTTTGACTTGAGTATTCTCGGTTAATGCGCACAGGTTATAGGTTACTGTTTGGTTTGCGCATGTATGTTAATGTTTGTGTATCAAACATTTTCAGTGTAAGTGAAATAGTGCCAAACTCATTTGTCTCTGGTTCCTATTTCATTTCATTGGAATGCGTCATCGGTGACTCACCACTCACAACCACGGGTAATGAGACGGGAGAAAGGCTCCCCTGCTGCGTTGAAGCGTTGAAGCCTATTGGATGTGCCATAGCGAGGCACTGTGCCAGAATGCAAAATATGAATAGAAACGGACGGTCCGCCCCTTTATCTGGGAGATGACAGGCGGTGCCCAACCTACTCCCTTCACTATTTATAGGGACACTAACAATTCAAGCCTTGTTGCCGATTCATAACATCCAAAGAATATTTAATTTAACGAAGATCACAGAAAGCAAGACTTCTGATGACATTCCCAGAAGTACAAATCAAGTCATTTTTTTCTTGTATGGAAATTAGCAGTGATGATTCAAAGCTTGATAATGTAAGGTGGCACCTGCTACGCTGCAGGAGATGGTTGCTTTACTCAGTCAATAAATTTGCGTTGCAACATCGAAAGTCAGGGGATCCGATACAGATTCCTGCTCTAGTTTAATTGCGCATCTGTTGATGATTGTGTTACTGTTAGTTGGCGGAACGTACGATTTCCCCTGACTTACAATCGATCTTATAATTCCTTTTTCTTTTTAGATTCGATGTTCTCCATGCGGTGATGAAAGTAACTTGTCAACAGAGCGTCATCGCAGTTAATCCATGGGGGTCCCTTTATCATTCGTATGCGTCGAAAAGGTTTCGTTAATCAACAAGACTGAAACCTGTAATCAGCTTGTTGACTCAAATCTCAAACAGGATAATGGTAAGGTTATGTGGCCGATATAACGTTACACTATACACTTTTAAGTGGCTTAGACTACGGATGACCGAATACGGATTGTAATGAATTCCTTCTTTTGGAGGCCACGATAACCTTCAAGGATTCCAGGTCTCAATTAGCCAGTTTGTTACCGTAACATCGCTCTGTCCAATTAAGAGCATATCGTTTAGGAGTTATGTAATGTCGTAATTGGCCTACATGAATACGTAGCGACCCTGTTAAGAAGCCGACGATTCTCTGTTACCTTGAGGTATTTATCATCTTCAAAAGAGCATACTACATAATTCTTGCTTAGTCATCTTACGGAGGTTATTTATGTAAGCACAAATTTGTCAATTCTTTATGCTAGGTGAACTGCGTCCTGTGTTCAATAAACAATTGATTATTTTTCATTGTTTTGGTGAAGTCGAAGGAAACTAACTAGTTTAGCTATAAGAATGACTATACCTGTTTGAAAGACCAAATAACCTTTGGTCTTTGTTGCCCTTAGCAAGACCAATTAAGCCTTTAAACTTTTGAAAACGAGTCGGCAGCTGCGATTGGCGACCGCACTGAAGCCGAGAAGTCATTTAAACATCCTATACGCCATGCGAGGATGACTCACGTAATGAAGTTCCAATACGCCAGTCTCCTGAACTTCCTGGCGCGTGTCATAAAAGTCGAAGGGGAATCGAGAGTAGTGAATCGGGAGGAAAATTCGACGTCGGTTTGCTTGTGAATGGTCAGCTTCAACTCCAGCTGACTCTCCGTTTCTGGCTCTCGATTTATATCTCAGATTCCGCCAAACTTCTACGATTTTTCTTCGTCTTCTTACGATTTTGACTGCGTATTTGGTGTTATTTGCTGAAGATAAACCGCCGCTTTGCAGCAATATCCGCAAAGTATTTTCTTCTTGTCAGTTTGTACATCATACGCACACATATATAGATGTGTGTTTCTGTCCTTTGTACCTGAATGGTTCCACGATAAAATCACTCGAAACGCTTGATGAAACATAAAACGGAGCTCAAATTTACTTAGAGGAAAAGTTGTTGCAGACACAAAGAACTTAGAGAATCTGTTTGACTTTTGACATTTCATGA
>NC_087202.1:104406734-104499234 GCF_015104395.2 Macrobrachium nipponense | reverse complement strand
CTTGGTAACTGAGTGCTTAAATGTTTGAAAATATAAAAAAGTAACTCGTGGATAAGTGACAAAATTCCTGTGTATGTATATTGATATATATTATATATATAAACACACACACACACACACATATATATATATATATATATATATATATATATATATACGTATATATATATATATATATATATATATATATATATATATATATAGAGAGAGAGAGAGAGAGAGAGAGAGACGAGAGAGAGAGAGAGAGAGAGAGAGAGAAATTTATTCATATTAAATTCTCTCTCTCTCTCTCTCTCACTCTCTCTCTCTGTCTCTTCTCTTCTCTCCGTGAATATACTGATTTTGTTTTAATAACATTCAATGAAAATGCTGACGTTGTTGGGTTTACCTTTGGGCTTAATATCTGTGGTTATCAGTGTTCTTTTGTTTACGTTGTTTCTTTTGTTAGTATATGAGGTATACATCTATACATCTGATTTTATTATCATTTAAGAATAATGATACAAGCTAGCAGCACCGTCAGTATGGTTAACAGTTGCTTAAATTATTCCTGCCACTAAATGTTATAGTCAAGAGATCATTAAACATCATCTGAAAGTTCAATTGCATGTGAAAATGATTATGTGGACGTTTTGTAGGGAACTTATCGAAGACTCTCTCTCTCTCTCTCTCTCTCTCTCTCTCTCTCTCTCTCTCTCTCTCTCTCTCTCTCTCTCTCTCTCTCTCTCTCTCTCTCTCTCTCTTTGTGTGCCCTTGGCCTTTCCCATCCTCCGTGATTTTAGGCTTACTGGGGTTCTCAGAATGTTTGCGAGACGTGGAAAAATCAGATTGGAACTTTTTGATTAGGAAGATGTGTAGGGATAAAGTGAGAGGTTGTTTTGGGAGGAAGGGAGGTCTCGGGAGGGAGAGGGAGGTGGGGAGAGGATTTGGAGATGTTATTGATTACTGAGAATTGTTTGCGTCTCTGTGATTTCCAGCTGCTCTGCTCCGTCGACAGACGGGAAAGATGAAGAGAAATGATGATGTGTTCTGTGGCTGTTCGTTACTTGTTTAAATTCGTTTAATGCAACCTTCATCATTTTACAGATCCAGCCGTTACTTCGAAAATTGAGTACTGAGAATCTAGTGCAAAATTAAAATGAATAGAGGGAGGTTATCTCTTGATTGAAATATGTGTAGTAAAAATTTACAAAAACAGAACAGGGTTTAAGGAAATAATTGAACCAAGTTCATTAAGCTAAAAGAGTTGAGTGAGCGTTTCTTTGTGTTAGCAGCGAGCTGAATGGTTATTGATGGAATGAGTAGAGGCCTCGGTGACCCTTAATGAATAACGATCTGGAAAGGGTTCAGTGAGTAGGGACCATTGCTGGGCGGAGACCACATTCAATCTAGAAACTCGGCACAAAGAGAGACGGTTGATCAAAGTGGTGGGTAAGATATTTTGTCGTCTTAATGACTGATGAGGATGGCTGAACAGAGTCGGGACCTGTCTCGTTGTAGGGCGAAAGAACTGATTTAGAGCAGGATCCGTGGAACTCTAATTTTAGACTGGACGTCACTCAGATGGAACTGGTTGTCAACTAGGAAACGTTCTCCGTCCGATTCCCTTTTCACCAAAGGTGCTCCAGCTCATTAAATGTTGATCCGTTTCTCACGACAGATTGAAAGGGGGGGGAGGGGTGATTGGCCGAAAGGGGCTCTGCATGATTAACACCAGCCTGCTCTTCCAAAGTACGAATTGCCAGAATATGAAGAGTACTTTGGGACTTATAACTTCAAAGGTTTTTTTTTCAACGGCCGTGGTGTGAGCTTCAAATTGTATTGAAAACTTTTTGAACCGACCCAGGTTCCTTTGATTTCTTTATCAAAGAATAATAACAAATTCATGAAGAACGATGGACTCACAGGAGCATAATTATTTATATCTTTAAGCTATGAAACTACTTTAAATGGTTCCTCGTAAGGAAGTTTTTGAATTGTGATTCACACACACAGCAACACTCATGAATAAAAGTATATTATGAACGTACATTCTCTCTCTCTCTCTCTCTATCATATATATATATATAATATATATATATATATATATATATATATATGATATAGTATATATATAGAGATATATATATAAAATATAATATAATATACACACATATATATATACACAAATTGTTGAATCATTGGGTCCGCTAGGGGCAGGATTGGAAGGTCTGTGTTATAGTATAGTAGGTAGATTTCAAAGTTGACATTGTTTCTTAATTTCTCTTTACTTTACTTCTCTAATTACACCCCTGTGTAAAGTTATGAGGGCTGCAACCAACACGCCATGAATACGGTTAGCCACTAATTTACTAGGTTAATTTTTCACAGTTGCACACTACTGCGAGAACAAGAATAGTTAATCTTTATTTATATCTGTGCTTGTCTGTAGTTACTTCCAGCTTCTGCTTTCTTCCTTTCATCAGTTACATACACTTTGATATGTGTAATTTGTCAACATACATACCTATAATTTAACAGGTTCGGAAAATTCGTTAGTGAAATACTTCCAGGAATCATTTAACATTTTCCAGGAATCATTCAACATTTTACTTTTGATCAAACCCATTGATTCGTAGAAAATACGCAAGAAAAATTATTGAAAAGAAGCAGGCGCAGAAATACTAAGATGATGACAAAATTTACTGCCTATTAGTTACAGTGTTACTTGGAAATGATTGTCCCGAACGGGCAAAGAACAGCAACATGAAAATGTAAATAGAAAGTATGATTTATGACGTCTTTTAGTGGAAAATCTTTTCACTTGAAAGTTCAAAAGTCAAGTGACATTAAATAGTTGCATTAAATGGTTTAATTAATTGTCATATCACATGAAGTTTATGGTCAGTCTGAAAAATCTCTCTCCTTTTTTTGTGCACATGCTTCTCAGCTAGCCTGTTACATCCAGCTAAAGGATTCTTGTTTTTCAGTGACTCTTAGAAATACGTTCAGAAGTAAGACCTCACAACAACATGATACGAACATCTTAAGGAGGAAAAATATACTAAACATCAGAATTATGTACGAAATATCGGACAAGAGTCTAAAAACAGTAAAATTACATAAATCACTAAAACAATAAGGCCATTCTGTACCTTATCTTCGCAAAGGACGGGCAGCGACTGAAAACATTTCATAAAAACAACCTGCCTTTGACGGTTCACAACCAAACAGAGGAGAATTGTGTATTTAAAGATGGAACTATCTTTTTTTTCTCATAATGGACTCCAAGATTGTTATTTCGTTTCAGTATGTATTTGACTATAATTGTAAAGTCCATATCATTAATATATGTTTTACATAACTCAAAATAGTTCCTAATATTGGTTTGTTCTGGGTTTGTTATTCTACTGCTCGTTCTAAAACTTTTACGGGTATGTGAGGATCTTTTCTCACTTTTGGCATCTCGCACAACCCACGAAAGTCCCGTGATCACGTCTCGGGCACGAATATTTATATACATTAGATTTTAGAAGAACAGAGATCCGATTGTTAATGGTTCAACGCCGGGAGTTATTTTTAAATAATTTGAAGGAAGCATGAAAAAAATTGGAAGCTAGCAAACATTTTTAATTTTGGTGCTGTCTTTAAAACCGTTGGCACCGCTATGAACCCGACATCTAGCATTTTCTTAAGCCTTTTAAACAATATTTTGTCTGAAGCAATTATTTATAAAATACTGGGAAATAAAGTTGATTTGCTCATTAATTGGCTGATATAGAAAATTGTTTGTGCGCTTGAAAAACCTTTGACGTCAAAATTAAAAAGAGAAATTTGCATATTTCTCACCAAGAAAAGGCTCACTCCCATCTGCTCCGTGTAACATTAGAAAGGTAATCCTATGGGTAAATCAGTTCACTCTGAGATATAAATGAAGAAATGGGCTTACCTGAACAATCTCTGTAATGACTTTTAAATTGTACCTCCCCTTCCTTCCCTTTCATACCCGGAAGTTCCAAGCCTGCACAAATTTAAATAGGAATGGAATCTCAATGTGCAAATAGCGTGCTTTGGAAGAGTGCTTTTGTTGTACATTATTGCATGGGCGTGGTGTCAGTGAAATGTTTTCCATCAGTGTTTATCATTAGTGAGCAACAAACACAAAGACTAAGGTGCTGCGCTGAATACCAGCTGTTTTATATCTTGTGTCCCTTTAAGTCCCTTGTTTTATGCCGTTTTCCCAACAAGTAATACAAATTTTCAATTAACATATGTACCCCTGTATTTTTAGCTGACGAAGGGAAAGTTGAAGACTACATATAGGTAAGGGCTCAAGGTTCGGGATGTCAAAGTCAGAAATACTTCTGAAAGTCTTTCAGACAGTTAAAACAACACAGATTTTATGTTTTCTTTATTATATTGTACGTTATACTTTCCTTGCTTAACATTGCGCGTTTGACTTCCAATTACTCGAAGCTATAAGGCTTAGAGCATGTAAGGATTAGTTGATAAATTCAGATTCGTTTTTCATATTAATGTATTGTTATTTCTTTGAAATCTTCCCTATCCAAAGCGCCTCAGGGGCATGGTCGGTATGGTGTTGGCGTGCCACCTCGGTGGCCGCGAGTTCTATTCTTGGGCATTCCACTTAGGGGTAAGAGATGTGTATTTCTGGTGATTGAAGTTCACTCTCGACGTGGTTCGGAAGTCACGTAAAGTCGTTGGTCCCGTTGCTGAATAACCACTGGTTCCATGCAACGTAAAAACACCATACAAACAAACAAAACAATCTTCCCTATCCATTACCTTTAGAATCATATGTTCCCAAATTCATGCTTGCGTCTTTACTCCAGTTTTTTCGCCACTTTATAAAATCTACCAGTGTTTAGGACTTTTATAAGTTATTTCAAGTTGTCTTCAATTAAGAGAACTAGAAAGGCAAAGGCTGATTTAGACTAGAATTTTGTCAGGCAAAGAAGTGGGATTTGCACCACCAGGAGGCTTTATGACTATTAATAACCGCTACCACAGTTTTACTGTAAGGTTTTTGCATCTTTTTCCAGTAGATATGAATTTAGGGATTGTTCTTAAAGAGATGCGGGGCTTTTGGAAGACCCACTAACCATATTTTATGATAAATTTCATACAGCCATCTCTCACAAATTTTTGCTATAAATTGTAATTGTTGCATGTGCTGTTACAACTATAAAAGAAAAGCTTTCATTTCATTGTTATATAACAAAACCTTGTCACCCACACCTTCCTTGCCTATACCCACACAGTTCTTCCCTACCAGTCCTTCAGTCTTCTACCTTACTTTGGTGTTCAGAAGCCTACCATACACCTTCCATGGTATGCCAAGTATTGGTATGCCCCAGTAATTTTTACAAGCGTCTCGCACCTCTACTCATTTTCCTTGCAACAATGCCTTCAGAGTGTTTTCCCTCTTACACACCTCATAGTCAGACTTAATTTCCCTCTTTATATCCTCAGCGGTCACTTCTACGAGCAGTCTCAAACCTTCGTCTTTCAGCCATGCCTTGCCTTTCTCTTATGCTCCCCAATTACACAAATCTTCATACTTCTCACAGTATCGACCCTCGGCAGCATTTCTTCATTTGCATGTTTAATTCAGGGAATGTCCTACTAAAATTTTCAAACAGAGTTGCCCAAGAAGCCTTGTGGTTCTCAGCAAGCCACAGTGGAGGAGAGAAGATTGCTAGTCTTATTGCTTATCTTGATCTCAGATGATACTGGCCCCTGTTCCATAGCTGGGTCGACGGCAGATGGGCCAGCATTGAACGAAGAACCTGTAGAATGCAAGCCTGGTACTTGACCACTGTGCTACGGCCTTTTGGCCAAACTCAAAGTGTAGTAAACCTGCAAATATTACCCTACAAATAGCCCCTAAATATCAAATTCACTATACATCTGGGATAATTTGCACCCAAAAAGATATATTTAGTATGTATCTGCCTCAACTAGGTGTAGTAATTCATTATCATGGGGTTTTGTTTGTGGTTTAATATTTGTGAATATGTATACATAATTATATGCTGTAGTTTTTCGTACTATAAACAATCCCTGTTTGTTGTAAGATTATTAATGAAATTCATTCATCACAATGGACGCCATACAGATAAAATGGCCGTAGTATTTTTGTCAGGAACGATTTCAGAAGTTGTTTAAGATTGACCATACCGATGGACAGACTTCCATTGCCTGTTGAAGACACCTGTGCTTCTTGGCTTCGAGAGATGGACAAAGGGCCGTCTCCTTCATAGGGTTGACTGACTGCCACTGCCACGAGTGAGATGTTTTGAATTATGGATGATGATAAGTGAAACTAATAAACAGAAATGATCTGGTCAAAACATTCATGTGAAGGTGCAGCAGCTTATAAGTTTATATGATTAAGTCTGCTTTAATTGTTTCCATTTAAAAAACGCAGTTGAGAACAGCAATACGTAGGTTAGTTCTCTGAAATTCTGTTCGATAGACATATCACTCATTATCACTGTCGTCATATCCTGCTCGGTGTGGGATTACCTGTGACACATCTCCCGGGAGTGGCGGCGTCAAAAAGAGGATATTTCGGGTTGTACAAATCGGCAAAAAATGTTTCATAGTCTTAAAATTTGTAAGAGTTTTATTATTATTATTATTATTATTATTATTATTATTATATTATTATTATTATTATTATTATTATATTATTATTTAAAATGGTATATTAGTATTATTATTATTAATTATTATTTTAAAATGGTATAGTTGGGGCAAAAATGACTAAATGACTGAAACTTTGATGGTATAGGGCGTTTGCATGTCTGTCAATCATATTATATATTTACTTCGTGTTGATGTGTTCATTAGTCTCGTTCATTGGGTTGCCAATAGTGTAGTAGGTTTTTCTTGCTCGTTCACCTTAATTCTTTAAACAATCGTCTACTTATTTGTGAAGAATTAGCAGGTTTTCAGTAAATCATGAGACGGTGACCAAGGAAAATCGGTATTCCCAAGACATTTATGAACCTCTCTCTCTCTCTCTCTCTCTCTCTCTCTCTCTCTCTCTCTCTCTCTCTCTCTCTCTCTCTCTCTCTCTCGTAATACAAAAAACATAATTTGAAATGGTTGAGCAATAGCGTACGAAACATTTGTGATACGTATCTGTTTATTTTTAATGTTTTCCATACGGAACCTGATGAAATATTTAATTGCCCTTTCAACTTCAAATCGACGCTTTAGATTGCAGTTGGAAAACCTTGTTGATTCGGAGCTTTTGATAACATATTTAATAATAAAAAAAATAATGCAATTTTTTAAAAATGTAGAGTAGACTTGATTTTTGGTAAATGGATGTAAAACATATAAACCGTTAATTCTGTTTGTCTGGGGGATTGGTCAACATTTAAAACAAAGGTCATTCTGGTTTGTTATATTTTCTTGGTCTGTTAGTGCATTCATTGGTATCTGATGACGCTGCCCAAGAGTACATAATATAGTAAAATTTTAATTTGTTGAAAACCCTTTCGTGGCAATATTAAATAATTAATTTGAACGTCCTGTTATGTCTTCGCTATTACTACAATGTCAAATCTGTGAAGAGTGTTTTTCCCAAGAGATGGGAAATGCTGCCTGACTAAAGTCACTGCTCTGGTCCAGAGTAAAATGGGGGAGATTTGTGATCTGCGTAAAACTTTGAGACCCTCGTATCTCGGTGCTAATCCTAGGCTCTGTATGCATACACTTTTTAATGCCCAAAACAACACGCAACATAATAGATATATAAAACAGGCCTGGCCCATACACTAAACAAAGGAATCCATATCTCCTTATGTTGGAGAATTTGCTGCCGTATCCATCGTAATGGAAGATCTGTTATAGCAAAAACACCAGGAGTGTCATGCAGACCAATGAAGGCTGTCCAATGCAATAAATGTGCTCTGACGGACTTTCCTTCCGAAGGGATGATAAACCTGTGCGTTTTCAAGAATGCAGATTAGATATTTGAGGAAAGTGGGAATAAGGTATAGCTGTCCACATTATAGCAGTGAAAAGTCGAAGCAGTGGTCATGGTGGTTGATCTGTGCTTTCATGGCTTCCATGTAGTATCTGTGGGGCTATGAAGATTGCCATGAAAAGCAAAGATAAAAGAGTGGACTTGAAACTGTGAGCATTATGTTAACAGATAACTCGTAAAGCAAATTAAACTTATCATACGATGATTACAGCCTTCTCGTTGAAAAAAATTATACTGTTATGTCTCATATTTAAATTACTCCCTCTCACTTAACCCTTAGGCGATTGATGCTCTCACTTAACTCTTAGGCGATTGACGATTACTTCGTAAAACATTGTTTGCAAATACCGGATGAAATTCAACATTGTCATGGAAAGTTTCGATGAAGTTGTCTCAACTTAAGCTAATATTAAATGTGATCAGTCGCACACATAAATCCTTTTTAAAGGTATTTGAAGCATTTCACTGTATTCAACTCTATAACTTTCAGCTTTGAATATTTGAGCAGGTGAAACATTACAACTCTATGAAATGTTGAAACTACAAGATAGAAGGTGGCTAGTCGGACATCAAAATTTTTATCTAAGATAAATGTGATCCTTTACGGTAACCTGGTTTGCTGAAGGATTTGTGTATTCAATACTTGTATTACTGCTAATAATTGAATTAATGCTAATGCCTTGGCTTACGTAGTAGAAAATAGGGATATGCAGATGTTTTTTATTTAGGTAGAGTCACGTGTTGTGGCATTGGCTTCACTTAGAAATTATGTTTTTTTTTTTTAATACATAAAACTAAGAACTAAGCACTCTAGAATTGGAGTTTTGCCAAAATGATAATTTGCACTTACCGTTGGCTTGTAAGCGTTTAAGACCTTGAGGCAGTTGTAGAATTCTAACCGTTAGGGAGTTGCTTATCAATTAAGAAAACCCCATCGTCATGCCTATACAGACTTAAGTACTGGCTCATCTTGTACTAACAAAAATGGTCCCCTCTTATAATAGAGGAGCCATGAAACCCATGTAGATCATCCCACTCATATTCTAAAGTGCAAAATGGTTAGACTTGTGACTCCGGATTGATGTAAGACAGCAACAGAGATGAAAGCAAAGTTTGCAGTTGCATAAGTCGAACATTTACACAAATTCCTCATAGCATTATCTTGAATTGTCTGAGTCGTGCTGATATGATTCAGACATCACATGTTAATGGCATTCATTTCGATCTGTCAGTTCACATTATTTGCAGAAAGGATAATGTTCTTATTTTATTACCAGGAATTACGACGTTGACAGATACAGAGTCGGGATTTAAAGATAGAAGTGATTAAAGGGAATAAATGATTAACATGAATTCAAGATAACGGTCATTACTCAAGTTTCATGAATATGATTTGTAGAAGGACCTTGTATTCAAACATTTCATATCCTCGGAAAAATCTGTAGAATAAATAGAAGTAGGAGAAGTAGTAATGGAATTGTCGATTGTAATAGCCATTCGTTCCGATTTTCCGGCGGTAATGTTCAGCTGCTGCTGTTTGGTTTAGTGGTAGAGGTGGAGATGTTTTTGTCTAACATCTCCACGGCCGGAGCGCTGTTATGGAAGTTTTAAAGGTGGCAGTATAATAGAATGGGAAAAGCTGGTAATGGTGCAGTATAGAGACAAGTAGGAGAGACATAAAATGAAGAGAAATGACGGTTTGGCCACGTAAATTAAGACATTTTTTATATGATCTTAGAAAGACAGAAAAAGGGAGTTATTCTTGAGTCTAGCTATTTTAGTTTTTGGAGCCATAAAAAAATGCTATAAAGTGATGTTTCGTGTTTAATGTGGTTATGAAGGTAAATGTTTCATGCATTTTCTAATATTGATATACTGCCGACAGATGTCATTTATTGATATTGTCTCAGGCTTTGGAGTCGCTATATGTTATGGTGTGGTAGTATTTAGATTACGTAGATGAGATGCACTCCTATGTAAAATGGCCATGTGAATGATTTTCGTTTGTTGAGAGGAAGTTAAAATTGCATTATCCTGAAGGTTTCTTTATGGTGTGGCCATATCTCTTGTTTGGTATCGAATTAAAGGAGAGAAGAATATCCTGTAATTGATTTTTACATGTATTTGCACTGAGTGAATAGATATTGTGACAAAAAAAAAACTTAAGTCTGTCATTCTTCGTGTATCCATTTTTCTTGTAAATATATGACGTCCATCTGAATTATACAAATAGTGTTCTTTATAAAGAGCCTGTAAATTCCTTCCGCATAAATGGTGTAACGTTAGAAAGTGAAAGTGATGGATAAAGGTTTGCCAGCGAAAATGTTGTAGGAGTTTTGTAATCCAGGATAAAAAATGTTTTAGGAATTTTGTATTCAAGGACCAAAAATGTTATAGGAGTTTTGTATTCCAAGACTAAAAATGTTTTAGTTTTGTATTTCAGGAACAAAAATGTTGTAGTTGTAGGAGTTTTGTATCCCAAAACTAAACATGTTTTAGTTTTATATTCCAAGACCAAAAATGTTTTAGGAGTTTTTTTTTTATCCCAGGACCAAAAATATGGTCGAAGTTTTGTATTCCAAGACCAAGAATTTTTAAGAGTTTTGTAATCCAAGACCAAAATTGCAAAAATGTTTTAATGTTTTAGGAGTTTTGTATTCCAAGACCAAAAATGCAAAAATATTTTAGGAGTTTTGTATTCCAAGAGCAAAAGTGTTGTAGGTGTTTTGTGTTAAAGGACCGAAAATTCTGTAGAAGTTTAGCAATCCAGCACCCAAAATGATGCCGTCCTCTATTTCGAGGAACATTCCCCTCCGAACTGAGTAGCAGAAGAACAAGAAAGAAGTAAAGCGCCCTTAACGACATCCCTGGCCACCAGAATTAAGAGCACAGTTTCCTCTTTTCACCTTTCACGCCCTCTGACCTCATCGTATGTCGCCTGACCTTTTGTGTGTACACGGGCGTTCATTAACAAGCTCACCGTCTGACCTTTTCTGACCTTCTGCTGACCCACCTTTGGTTCACCTATTCCCAGCAACCCCTCCCGTCCCGCCATCTCGTTCTTCCTCCCACGTCGCCTCTTCTCTTCTCTCCTGCCGCTAATGAGATGAAAATAATCGTCGTGTCTCTTCTTTCCTCTCTTCCCTCGTTCTTATGTCTGATGTGATTGGATGTTATCTCCCATCTTATTCGCCCTTTATAAATACGTATGTGTGTAAATTATATATATATATTAATTATATAAATATATTATATATGTAGTTTATATATATACATCATAATAAAATATATATATATATATATATATAATAGTTTATATTATAGTATATATATTATATATATACAAACTATATATAATAATAATATTATATATATATACAAACTATGTATATATATAGATATATATATATATATATATATATTATATAGTATATATATATATATAAAATATATTCACCTATGGTTTAATCAGGTCGAATAAACGAAATTCATGTGTTTATATAATATATATATTATATATATAAATATATATATATATATATACAGGGTGCCCATGTTAAATACAATTTTAAAAATTGTAAACTTGGAGCTTATTATAATTTCATATTTCAAAATATAAAAATATTTACAAGTATCATTTTATTGTTTTTTTCACTGCATTTTGACTATATTTTAAATGATTGTAAATAGCCGATGATTAAACTGTTTGTGTTTATTTTGCAGATTCAATCCCTGAACACAGTGATGACAGCCAGACTAACCTTCGAGTGATGGTAACTTTCGTTGGAGGTTCTTTTTTAAATTCTTTCGTAAATTGTCTTTGCACTTCAACTGCATTTTCACACTTCCAGTAGCATTTTAGAATAAATTTTCTCTCTTCGAAGGTTAGTCTGGCTGTCATCATTGTGTTCAGGGATTGAATCTGCAAAATAAACACAAACAGTTTAATTATCGGCTATTTACAATTATTTGAAATATAGTCAAAATGCAGTGAAAAAACAATAAAATGATACTTGTAAATATTTTTATATTTTGAAATAATAAAATTATAATAAACTCCAAATCTACAATTACTTAAAATTGTATACATTTTTTGGGACACCCTATATATATATATATATATATATATATATATATATATATATATATATATATATATATATATATATATAAAGTGTCTGCTGACCAAAGTCAAGAAAGTAGGCTCAACAGTAATAACCTTCTTCCGAGATTCTTTCCAAGCGAAGAAAGTTAATAAAACTTACACTACAGCAACCGGAATGGCTTGTTACATAATATTGCGGAATGTCTAGCGGCAAAAACTAATACTAAACTTGGGAACCAGTTCTTGGTAACAGCAGCTGTAGATGGATATCACAGCTTTTAAGTCGGTCATATACCTAAAGTCTAAATGTCTCCAGTCACTACGTCTAATGAACTTTTTTTTTTTCTTAACTCAGAGACGTCAAAGTAAAGTACACATCCCACAAAATACAAATAGAAATTAAAGAAAAACACATATATTATATGCGTACGCATATATACATACATATACATATTACGCATAGATTAATAGATTACAACATTAACGGGAGGCAGAATCAGAGAAAAAGCAACGCTGTCGTCAGCAAAATAATTTATAGTATTTTTATTGCGTCTACATATGTGTTGGGTTGTTTATTTATATATATATATATATATATATATATATATATATATATATATATATATATATATTATATATATATATATATATATATATATATATATATATATATTATATATATATATATATATAAAACAACTATTACGCATATACAACTACATACATATACAGTTTTTACGGCAAGGTCTGCAATTTTATGTAACAAGCCGGGCATTCCAGTAGATAAAGTGTACGGTTTAGTCACTTTCTTTGCTTGGAAAGTATCACGGAAGGATACTGCTGTTGAGAGATGTGTATTTCTGGTGATAGAAGTTCACTCTCTACATGGTTCGGAAGTCACATAAAGCCGTTGGTCCCGTTTCTGAATAACCACTGGCTCCATGCAACGTAAAAACACCATACAAACAAACAAACTGCTGTTGAAACTACTTTCTTGTTCGTCGTTCATCAGCAAGCGCTTGCCAACATATAGTCGCTATAAGTAAACCACCAGCTGTACCATTTTGATTATTGCTTTTATTGTTGTTGTTGTCATAATGCGCATACAGCCAGGGAAATTTCTTCAGTGGCAAGTCTTCACGAAAAGAATCCAAGAATACAAAAGAAAAAATATATACACATACGTATGTGTGTATATACACACACATATATAGAGGCAAAGATGGGAAGTTAACGCACTTCAAGTCGATGACATTTTAGGAAATCCCCAGTTTTTTTAACTATGACGCAAAAACTAGATATTTCCCTAAAGCATCATTCAGCCCCACTGAAACGTCAGTACAGCCATATGTATACATATTGAGACATATATATACAGCAAGTGAACATAAAGTTTTAGAAGTGACGACCAGAAGTAGCGTTAATGTTGCTAGTACCATACATGGTGCACTGTAGACATTATTGTGTCGGCTTTGTCTGTCCGCCCGTACTTTTTCTGTCCGCCTCAGATTTTAAAAATTACTGCCGCTAGGGGGCTGCAAACTAGTTGCTGATCATCCGCCCTCCAGTCATCAAACATACCAATTTGCAACGCTCTCGCCCCAGCAGTTTTTATTTTTGTGTGAGGTTAAACTTAGCCATAATTGTGTTGATGGCAACAATATAGGATAGGCCACCTCCGGGCCGCTGTTAAAATTTCATGGGCTGCGATTCATACAGCATTGTACCGAGACCACCGAAAGCTGAATCTATTTTCGTTGGCCTTGATTGTACGTTGTAGCGCCTGTACAGGTAACTAAGTTTACCTGTTTAGCAATTGTCCTAATTCCAATTTCCTTTCTTCAGTCTTGCTGTTTAACCTCTATTACTTTTGAGTGCAGTCTTTGTGTTTCTCCCAGTTTCACCTTGAGATTCTTATATTTCATCTCATTCACTTTCTGGATCGTTATCTTGTTGTCTATGCACTCTTGCTTCATCTTTGATAGTTAATTAAGGATCTTCAAAGTGACGATTAGGGAAAAAGAGGGATATTTTTAACTTGGCCAGTATATGCCCCCAAACGTTGGGGTGCATATCTAGTTGCTACTCCAGGTTGGGTTGATTTTGGTGTCGTAGCTATGTATCTGAATTTAACAGGAATGTCTCTACTTCACTATAGGTAGTGAGAACAGTACCAATGAGCAGAAGTACTAGTTTCATCACTTCTCTATGTTCTCCACTGAGTGGAAGCATCAGCCGTAATTGTGGTGTATGCATCTATCCCAGTTTTTTGTGAACCTTCTTGGTATTAACATGTTCTGCTCCCTTCCACCAGGACTTTCGTTTTGCGTTCATCTTGTCAGTAAAGGGGGTCAGTCTCTAAGTATGTCTCATTGTGTGCCTGTAGTTAGGTATTTATTTCGAAGTCACTGTTACTTTCACTTAGCCTTATCATTCTGTCTTTATTGCTAGAATTTCATGTTATGATCGGCAAAAATCACTTGCTCTCAGTTGCTTTTCTATACAGTGCATTTATGATTTTTTAAATTTTTTTAGTACAGTTAATGTGTCTAATAGTATACGTTCTTAATACAGTATACCCTGACCCGAAGTGCTTGTCTAGTTTTTGGGCTTGGGGACCCACTGCTGGCATTGAATGCAGAATTGTAGTACCTTCTGTCTCTGCAGCAGATGTAACCTAACATTGGAACCTTTTTTCATTTCATTCCTCCTCCCAAAAATTTTCCTCTTTCCCTCTTCCCCTTCCACTGAAGACCTACCTATGCATGGAATTGATTATGCTAATGTGGTGAGGATGGTGGCTTTTCCTAAAAGCTCTGGATGAAGGAGAGGTGGGCCCCTTCCCAGAAATTATGCAGATCCAGATGGGACATGCAACATTTTATAAAGAGGGTCATAGTAATATCATGAAGGCAAGGGAAAACGTTGAGGAACACGTTGGTAAATTGGTACAAGTAATCAGATATAAATTTGACCCATGTTGTTATAAAGATTTAATTTTTATATTGATCGTTTTTATTTTAAATAAAAACATGCTTGATTGTTTAGCAGTTTTGTGTAAATGTATTTTTTGGAGTGTATTAATATTTAGATATATTTGTTAGTATATTAGCCTTTGTAAATGCATTTATTGGAGTGTTACTCTGTGTTGATATGTTCGTGTATGACCAAGTATATGTTCATTTTTAATCGTCAATTTCATCCTCAATATTATTTATTACCAGTGGTGCCTGATTTTTGTATTCCAGTCCAGTCCAATCCTACTAGAATACGATCCTAATATCTTTGATAAAGGACTTTTCTTCACCTGAGCTGGCAGCGGTTGTTCATTCTTGGTAACAAAGTAGTCAGTTGGTGGCAAGTAGGTAAGTGATGGGTTACTGCCACCTCCCACTCATGAGTTGTAACCCAACACTTATTCTTCGGCCACTATTGAATCTAGATGTCTCTGTTTTGTGTAATCGCAGTTCTTTGTTGTTCGTGAAGGTGTAACATTACATTTGTTATTTTCAGAGTTAGTAGAACAACACTCTCTATATTTCTTGGTTTCTCTTGCAGTAATTATGCAAAGTTCATGCATTGAATTTAAATGAACAGAATCATCTGTGGACTGCGGAGTCATTAGATAAGTGCCAGAATATGAAAGCATTCATCCACAGTAATGGCCTTGTTTTGAGGAATGACACATCTGTTGTGCTTTTTATGAAACGCTGAAATCAGTAAACAGCCATCTATCTTTACCTAACGGTATATAAATGATGATCTTCACTTGTGTAAGCAATGTCCAATTGATATCGAATGAATCACACAACATTTCCATGAAATCTTCAGTACTGAAAAAGGAGATACAAGCTGGAATTGGCACCAATACAGAGAAATATTTCAGAGTTCGTTCGCTGCTTGGCCATTTTTATGTGCAAGACTATTGAATATTCACCAACAAGCTAACTTACTAAATGATCTTTACTTAGAAACCGCCTTACTAATGCAATATCAGAAATGGCAGGGAAATGAATGAGAAACAAGTGGCAAGCAAATAATGATCTCTTCAAGTGCTATTGCATATGAAAAACTTGGGGATCTCCTCATACTGAAGTTATAACACCTTCAGAAGTTGCCCCCATAAAGGAAAAAAAGGTGCGTACGCGGATTATAAACGTTTGTGCATATATGCATGAGGTAATTCAAATGTATTCGCCCTAACCCAGAGAACCTCACAAAGGGCATCTTCATGTATTTCTGATCTAGGGTCGTCAAGACAGTGATAAGCCTGTCCTACAGATGTGATGAAGTCAAGAAGTTAAGGGGTCATTGTAGTTCTTAAAAATGAACATACACCTGGTGAACGTGACCACTGGATTTGTTTATATATTTCAGCCTAAAATGCAATAACTGCTAAAACACTGTGTTAGGATGGTGTATACCAGCTCTACGTAGTAAAGTACAGGGTGATACGAATGTCTTGTAACCCCTACCAAAAAATACCAACAATAGAGGTACAAGTATTGCAACAAAACAAAAGACATATCTTGGATTCAGTTTATTCTTGTTACCCCCAAATATTATTACAATATTCGTGATTTTTTGTCCTAATTTTGTTTAATATTTAAAATTTCAGATGGCTGAAAGCAAATAAACTGAATCCAGTACATCTTCTCTGTTACTATATTACTTGTTCTTCTATTGTTTCAGTGTTCTTATTTCGTTCTATTGTTCTTACAGTGAATAAACCGAATCCAGGATATGTATTTTGTATTATTGCAATACTTGTACCTCTATTGCTGGTACTTTTTGGTAGGGGTAACAAGACTTTCGGACCCACTGTACATCTCAATTCGACAGCTCCATGTATAGATGAACTAATACGTGTATAGATGTACTAAAATAGATTTATTATCTTTTTTAGTAGTGTCGTGGACAAGAGGTAGCCTCATTCCTACTACCATGGTTGATTTCTGGATCACCTGCAGGTAAATAGATCACCTTCATTTATATCTCATATCGATTCTAGGCAAATTCTAAGGAAATTCAAATGTGAGAGAGAGATAATATATATAGTATATATATATATATATATATAGATATATATATACTACTATATATATATATATATATATATATATATATATATATATTGTATATATATATATATATATATATATATATATATATATATATATATATATATATATATATAATACCACGTAAGAAGGCGAGTGAAAGCCGGGACTTGGAACCAGTACGTTCGTAGTTTATTCTCGAAAATGTAGAATAAACTATGAGTCCCGGTTTTCACTCGCCTTCTTACGTGGATTTTATGATATTCTCAAGCGTGTGGACTTCGGGCTACCTTGAATATTATATATATGTGTATATATATATATATATATATATATATATATATATATGTATTATATATATATATATTATATATATATATATCTTTTTATTTTTTTCTGTCACATTTGAATTTCCTTAGAATTTGCCTAGAATCGATATGAGATATAAATGAAGGTGATCTATTTACCTGCAGGTGATCCGAAATCAACCATGGTAGTAGGAATGAGGCTACCTCTTGTCCACGACACTACTAAAAAAGATAATAAATCTAGTAGTGCATCTATACACGTATTAGTTCATCTATACATGGAGCTGTCGAATTGAGATGTACAGTGGGTCCGAAAGTCTTGTTATCCCTACCAAAAAGTACCAGCAATAGAGGTACAAGTATTGCAATAATACAAAATACATATCCTGGATTCGGTTTATTCACTGTAAGAACAATAGAACGAAATAAGAACACTGAAACAATAGAAGAACAAGTAATATAGTAACAGAGAAGATGTACTGGATTCAGTTTATTTGCTTTCAGCATCTGAAATCTTTAAAAATTAAACAAAATTAGGACAAAATCGTGAATATTGAACTAATATATATATTATATATATATATCATATATATATATATATATATATCGTATATATATATATAAAAACTTAGTCTGTGCTATGAAGACAGACAGACAGGCAGACACAGATCTTTGCTAACGTCAGTGAGGCCACTGTTGCAAAGGTTAGACTAAGCACCCCTGGACCAACAGGTTTCCTTTGCTTTAATGTGGCCGACTCTGATAGGGTTTCATCCGCGGTTGCTTGTGTGTTTGAAAGGACATTAAGTATAGTATAAATCTGTTCGGTGACATATCTCCACCTTGGTAGGAAGTCGCTGCCAAGTGTTTAAACCTTTGGACGTTTATTTTCATGAATTGATTGGAATGTTTCCTGAGATATAGCATTGTGGTGCTTTAACTTATTGATTAACTGTGACTTTGTATATAATAAATTATATTTTACACTTTCTAGTTTACTGTATGAGCATCAGCTTAATTCAAAATGGTTTTTTTGTTTCAATTTTCTTTTTGAGAAATTCAGTCAGGTTAACTAGTCCGGTATATTGTTAGTCAGTAAATGTCAGGTGAATATTTGGATGTCTTAAAGCAGAAAGTGCGTGCGGCTGAGGGCCATGTAGCATCTTCTTCCAACTCGACTCCAACGTTTTGCCAGTGTGTACGTATATATATGCACATAAATTCAGTTACGTGCACGTTGTATTTCTCTGCTCACGAGTATTATTATTATTATTATTATTATTATTATTATTATTATTATTATTATTATTATTATTATTATTATTGATAAGAAAGATTCATTTTTATGGAAGCAGCAGTATGCCATAAAAGTACCTAGAATGCTTCTACACAATAAATAAAAAAATTCATTTCGAACAAGTAGGAAAAATGGTCCATCTAAACTCCTTGTTTACACCCTCAATCATAGAACGTTGTCATTGCAGAGGAACATGGAAATTTCATGCTGATTACTTGAAAATTGTTTGTGTATACACGGTGTTCAGTTGCTGATTACTTTAAATTTATTGGGTTTTTCGAAATATGAGTAATGAGAGAGATGCTTTAGAATCATATTGACGGTAAACAGTATCAGCAACATTCGTAGACACATTCACCTCCGTAGCAGTTTCCGTAAAGGCATGTGCAGTTTTCAGTGAGACATTTTTAGTGAAACTTGTATTGCCTGAAGAAAATCAATATCGTATACAGTAGTGTAGACTACACCTTCGTTCTTGGAGTCCTGGTCGTTTCGGCAGTAAGTCATTTAGGCCGGAAGCAGCCTTCTAGGTTCGGCAACTTCCAGTTTACGTGTAAATGGACACCGTGTTTAGTACCTGCTTCTTGGTGTTGTATAGTCATCCATAAAAGTTCATGGATGTCTCCGGGCATAAAGCTGAATTCCATCCAACCCCTTTCTGGACAACGGGTCTGTATAGTGACGTAAGACGGGCACACACCGACACTTTTTACAGCAGAGTTACGTAGTGGAACATTTGGTCTGTTTTACACTCCCAGACACCTGTCATCCAGAAAGGGGTGAAATGGAAATCTCTCTCAAGCACACGGACATCCATGAACTTATGAGTGACTGTACACAAAACATAAAATAGTGACAGTAAATGCCATAAACATAACGTCTTACATAGGACGTAGGACGTTTCGACCATTTACCAGTTTGGATGTTATGGCTTAAATGACTTAGGACCAAAAGACGTGGCAGCGGGAACTTTGGTTTCACCATTCACTGCAACTTAGTCATAAGACTAGTCTGGTGGAAAGCGATATCTTGACAATAACACTTTACTTACGTGGGAGTTAATAACAACACATAAGGTTACATTTAATGCCATCAGTCTTACGGGTTACTCAAGAAGTAAGTGAACAACTGGCCTAAGCGTAAACAACAACCACTGGGATTTGAGTGACCGATTATGTTACCTTTCGCTTTTGTCGGACATGTCGTCTTCTGCGGCACGGTTATGGTCATTTCCTTTTAAACTTTAGGATCTCAACTTTTCAAGTGTAATTTTTATTCAAACCAGAGCCTCCTTGCTAACTAGATCAGTGTACTGCTCATCAGTATGTTTTTAAGGATTTCTTGTATTACTTAACAAAACGGTGATGTGAAACTGGGTACTTATTGTTCCCATGGAGAACCTAACTCTCCCTCTTCCGAGAAGGCTTTTATATGATATATTATGTAAAGATGGTTTTGGCCTCTTTGGCAGAACTATCCTCAAAGGTTTGCTCATCAGATTCCAGGGGCAGACATTCGTTGCGCTAGGACTCTCGGTTATACGTAGTCTGGAGGTGACATTGCATATAATGGGAGAATGATCCTGTGATCTCGGTCTGTGGCTGTCAAATATATTCTTCAGCATGTAATACCAAGTTAAGAGAATGCAGTGTTGTAAATAATATGCTTTAATGCATTTACAGCCTTGCTTGTTGAGGAAATTTATATATATTATTATATATATATATATATATATATATATATATATACTAATAATAAGAACTCTTATTGTCCAGTTACTAGTTCAGTGTTAGTCTGCTCTGATCAGTGCCGAGTATTATGACATATTTTTCAGTAACAAGAAAAAAAGTCATTCTTGGAAATATTAAAAAATAAAACTACATGAAACTTAATTCTTCCTCATTTACACTGGCAAGAAGGCACGTTAAAAGGCTACATTTCCCAACCAAAATAAGATAGCACTAAAATAATTAAGACTGATATATAAGTAACCCACAGTTGGAATATATTCTATTGCAGGAATCCAGTCATACCAACTTCAATCATGCTGATGAGTAACCCAGGCAATGCAAGGAGTGCTTATCGCAAGTAATAATACATTGCCAGAATCCACAGGCAGATCCTTGAGTAAGTTCTACTATAAAGTTGCTTATATAAACTTGTGTTAGCATCTCACCAGTTCACTTATGAATGTATTACTGATACTCCACTCCCATAAAATATGTCTTTGTTACTTTAAATGTCTAACCACAATCTGGCAGTGATGCTGTCACCTGTTTACTCTGACAGCATTTTATGAAAAGGGAAAAATCCACACAATTTATATCAGAACAAAATAAATGTGCAAGACTCATGAACTCAAACCTGGGGACAATTCTGCTCGTTCAGGAACCACATCACATCTAGGGGGTCCCATACTAAATGGAAAGTAAAGGATGCAATTGCCTGCTTCATGCATTTCCCCACCCAGAATGTTACCAATTACCATTTTCATAATTGACTGCTTTAATTAAGTGGAGCATAATGTAATTAGATGTCCACAGTGGGGATGCAACTCCCATTCTCGCAAGTGAGACGACGGTCATAACAGCTAAACTACGAGCTTTATTTTTTCCTTTACCATGTGCCTTTTCTCTGAAGATTTTTCAACCCACTAGCCAACTAACTATCAGGTACATATGAGGACAGTCATCAGTAGGAGAAAAGCTAGTTTTACAGATGTCCTCTACACACACACACACACACACACACACACACACACACACACACACTAGCTGCCACTCTCCCTTTGGATTGAACTTTTGTCTCTTGCTGGCAAGGCGAGGTCGTTAACCACCGAGGGGTGTGTGTGTGTGTGTGTTTGGGTGGGGAGGGAGGATATGAAGGCACTGTGTTAAATGATATGATGTTTGCGCAACTAATACGGTTATAGGAATAATAATAATGAAGTAAGGTGTCGCAAATGGTCTATAAATATGAAATTCAAAAACCCTTCATAACCACTAACTAAATATGGTGTCCCAGGGAAGATGGAATTCTCCCCAAGTCTTTACCCTTTTACTTATATGTATTCGCGCGATCCGCATAATTGCCAGGTATTTCAGGGAAAAGTCGAAAGAGCTTTTAGAAGGCCACGTTTTTCTTTGTTGAAGCTCCACTTTTAGCCAGGAAAGAAAAAGAACGCCAATAATAATTGTAAATACCTTTAAATGCTCTTGTCTTAAGAATTTATATGAATAAGAATATGGAGTAGGCGACTTAATCAGAGACGGTTATGTATCTATTCCTGTCAATTCTTTTCTGAGTTGCAAAAAAAATTTTTTTTAGCGATACAGTTACTGCAATCGTGCCGCTACATTCGTTATCTTGAAATACAAATAAAATAGTTACTTAAAAGCCGGAACTTTTTTTTTTTTTAAGGCTAGCTGAGGAAAGCCTAGCTCACTTTTAAGAGGGTCAGTGATGTTGCGAATGATTAGTAAATGGATGACAAAGACAGCTGAATAGGTTTGTGCTCCTTGATCATTGTGCTTTAACAATATTCGGCAGCAGCTTAGTTTTTTTATTGGCTTTATTTCACATCCTTTCTAGAAATTATCACAGAAATTCTGTGCTGATGATGATGTTTTGGTGAAAGACTACGTAAAAAGATCGCCACATTTTCAAGTGAAGCAGATCGTGTTTGAGAAAACTGATATTTACATGTTCCCTTATCGTTTCACTTATAAGGGGGTATAATCGCTCTGTCATAGATGCAAAGTAATGAGGAAACAGAAAACGCATTAAATTTAGGTCTTCACAGAATACGATGATTAGATGGTATGTTCAGGATTGCAATTTACATCAGAGAACTGACAGTAAAACCATTTAATTACGTTAAGTAACACTGTATCACACAGACGTAGCTGCTCAATCATTTTGCTTTCGCCCATCATGGTGTTGACAATTTTACAGTAATGTTTTCTGGCACGTCTAGTATCTATAGATGAAAGGAATGGCTTCTTCTCCTACTTGATGAAAAGTGCAATTCCGTAAGTGAATGAACTGCAGCCTGGTTTTGGCCTCGCAGAAATAGAACTCCTATTCGAGGTTTCGATCCTTTCACCAGGTCGGCAGGACACGCTGAAGCAAAATGATTTCCAGAGTGGCAGACAGACGGATTGACAGCCAGACAATAATTGAACTTCGTTTCCCTTTGTTTTGGCGTTTTGGGAAATTCGGGGATTTCGTTACGTCGTGATTGCTATCGATTGAGCCAGCTCTCACTGGATGGCGGCTCGATAGAACGCACCCTGCTTTTCTTCCTCCTTCGTTCCATTTCGGTGCTCTTCTCCTCCTCCTCCTCCTTTTTAATACTGGGGTCCAAGTAGAGCAGGGTTCCCAAACCGGGGTACGCGTACCCTCGTGCTCCCCTAATGGCTTTTTCAGATGTGTTATTTTCCTTTTCAGTAACGTATTCAATTTAATGGCCTTATTCTCGTCCAGTAATTTATATTTTCTCACACTTATGACTTGTTATTCATGCTGCATATAAAGTACACGAACGATCGACGTGGAGAACACTGAATTTATTCAGAGGTAGTGAACCTCATTGTTTTGGCCCCCGGGTTCCCTTTTGAGTCACTGAACATGCTTTGGAAGGCAGGAGCTGTTGATCCGGGTGTGGTCTGCATTATGGATGAAACTTTTCAGACACACGTTTTGGACTTGAGTGCATCAATTGCAATATCCTGACGCCGGAGTTAGATTACATAGAACCGAAAACCATAGGAATAATTTTCCCCCAGACCGAATAATACTCACTTTTCGTAGAATCCTCAATGAGATTTAATTAGATGAAATACCCCCACATATCTGCTGAAGGTCAAAGAAGATGCTTTTGTGGAAGGAAGAAAGGGGGTTACGTTGCTTTTGAGTTCCAAAATTGGAATCATACACTGCCTATTTAAACTAAGGAAACTAAGGCCCCCAAAAATGTATAATATATATTTTATTTCTGACGACCTCCCACATGGACATAACCATACATAGCTAAGCCTGTGCAGTGAAGTACCTAGGGCGAATAATAGTTGGAACTGTGTGTGGATTCACGGTTCTGCCAACGTGTTGGTGTGAATGTTGTAGAAACCGCATTTGAGAGCTTATAATTTTGAGGTTGGGGTTTGTTGTGAATGAGGCAGTGAGACACACTTGTCACAGGGCAAAGTGGTTGCAACGCTTATCTTGTGAAGGAATTACAGATTTTTAGGCAGCACATACAGATCTACCGACAATTTTGATGTTAAGTCATGAGACAGAAAGAAAAGTCTCCCATGCTAGTATCCCATGATTGTAAAACACACTACTTAGGATACAAGTAAGATTTTGAGTGTTTTTAATCGAGATAAGTTTGAGTTTGGTGACCAGGTGTCTCAGTGACCAGCCGTAGCAAGGCTTGCCTTGGACCTGATTGGAGCTATTTTGATCTCACTTTTATCTTCGCTTTAGCAACAGATTTAGCAAATCACTGCATTCTTCTCTGATCTATGATTAAACTTATTTCTTAGTAAGCCATTCATATTTCAGGGTACAAGGTAATCCTTAGAATACGAACATTCATTCTGCGTACGAAAGTCCAAAGCAGAGTTCATAAATTGATAATGTAAGGGTATTAACAAAAAGTGCAGCATATAGCCATTATCACTTGACACATTATTGTGTGACCAGTCAGTGAACAATTTTCTCGGCTATTAGATAATACATTGCTGCCACCATTACAAACCAGATTCATCCATCGTACGTAAGTGTCGCTTACAATTAACATTGACTGGTATATGTAAGTATCGTCTTTTGTTCAATTTTACAACGACGGGAAAAGTAACCCACAAGCATAGTATTGCTCTCCAGTAATGTTAGGACTCCATTCTTACTGTTGGCCACTATTGTTTCTGTCTATATTTTCGTCTTAATCTGACTTCTCCCAACTTTAATATTGAATAACTTGGAAATGAAAGTCAAATAGGATCTTTACGGGAGAAGGAAATGTAAAAAAAAAAAAAAAAAAAAAAAAGGGCCACCTTTGTCACTGTTAAGGCCTCTTCTTTTCGCAAAATATGCACAAAAATCCCAACGAATGGGTCGCTTATAAATCCTAGTTCGTGTAGGACTGAAGTTACATGAGTCGCATAGTTTCAGACCACTGTGGAATCTGTCTGTGCCAAGATAAGAATTCTCACAGTCTTCTTTGCGCTGTGGTCGGCAAGGAAGTTGTTTTTAATAAAAGTTGTATTCCGGAGATCAATTGAGAAGCTACTCTTCTTCATAAGATAAAAGCACGTTTAGGAATCCTTGTCAGTTTTTATCCTTATTTCTTATGGAATGGATTTAGATAAGAGGAAATATTTTTAAGGAGTTGTGGAGTGTATGAAATGCAATTTTGAGGGAAAATTTTACATGTTTTACTATAGATAGATTAATGTTTAGCAAGTGTATTTCCGGCTTTGATGACTATGAAGAATGTGACTCCAGCTTATAATAAACCAGTTGATTATCAAATAATGTAGTCTTGATTTTTATTTATTTTTTTTTTCTTTTTGCGCTTCAGTAGCTTCCTATCTTCTGTACGAGCGTTTGCCCACACGCACATACCAGCTCTTTGGTTTCCCAGCATCGCGCGATAACTTTCTTTTTTCATCCCCTTGACCTTCTGTGAAACGAATCCCAGAATTTAGAATGCTTTGGTGACCTATGACCTATCCTCTTCCCGAGCGTCTCGGTCTCACTGCACGGAGGAGGCCGAAGTCCTCCAAATGCAACAAGGTGGTCTAAAATATGCATCATTGTTTCCATGGTAACCGTCTCTAAATAAAGCCTTATTTCACGATCCGGAACACCCACCCCAACGCGTTCCCTCTCCTCTCGATTCCATTCAGCGAAAGCCGACCTTTATCTTCCTCATCGTCGTGACTGGTATTATTACTATCATGGTTGCTGTGATAATGATAACGTTGATGACAGTTATAAAGACGACGCAAGAAATAAAAATAGTTTTCGTGTAGCCAACATTTTACACAGATGGAAAGGGATTGATGAAGTATCATCGAAAAAGCTTCCTTCCCTGTTATTTTCAGGCTTTCACGTTAATTTATTCCTTTCTTCGAGTTTCCTTTTGCATGGTTATCTGCGACAAGTCAGATAATGCGATTTCGCCACGTCCAGTATTATTGTTGTTGCTGGTGCTATTATCTCATGTCATACGTTCTCTTTCCAAAGAGGAGATTTATATTTTTAATAATGGTTCCTCTCCTTTTGTGCTCCCTGCAGTGGTCGACGGTTCGAATTCACACGGACGGCGTGAGCTTTTAAATTGTTTATTCTTCTTCATTCTGTACACAGGCATTGCTTTGTGTAAATTATTCTCAGAGGAGCTCGTAGACGTGTTTTCTCTCTCACTTTTCGTAGAGGCTTAGTTTCGTCAGCGCATCTCACGCGGTACACTGTTGGCATTACTGAAGGTTGTTTGCAGTGTCCTTCAGCTCTTAGCTGCACCCACTTTTGAGCGTTTTTTCTTGACCTTCGTTTCCACATCCATCCTTCTATCTTGATGTCCAACCACTCCAACTCCCCCTTTCTTACCCCTCTGATTATGATTGAAAAGGAATAAGTAGTTGGAAAAGCAGCAAGATTCTGCCATATCATTTCCTATATCATGGTTTGATTCTCGAATGTCAGAAATTGTACATATAAAGCTGACGGTCGGATTATTATGTATGTGCGTACGTATATATGTATGTTCGCTCTAAACGGCGAAACTATTTGATCGAATTCAACCAAAGTCGGACCATATTTGTAGATTTTATAGGAGACGGTTTACCATGTTCCGCTTAGATCCGGATATCCGCCCATGCTAACTTTTTTATTATTCGCAGAGAAAAAAGAAAGCCTGATACTGATAGAACTTTTCACGAGGATTCCAAATATGCTCGCTCTTTTCTTCTAAGATAAAAAATAACAATGACATTACGGGTTGTTTGTTAGCCGGACTACGTTTTGATCCGAATATCCGGCCCGATATCCGGTCATGCTAACACCTTTAATTTTAGTTGCAAAGAAATAAGAAAACACTATTCTGATAGAGGTTTTCACGAAGATTCCAGATATCCTCTTACTTTTCTTCCACGACGAAAAACAACGATGATATTGCTATTCAAATGCCGGCCTACGGTTGCCAGCCGCCAGTCACCTGCATTATAAAGGAACCACTGCAACATTGCCTAAATGACGATTTGCTTTCCATCAATCATTTCCATAGTAGAGACTTTATCTTTACCGGAGGACGAGGCTTCAGAATTCACGGACGAAATTTCAATTGGAGAGTTTGTACACAGTTCTTCTCAGTGTGCAGTCAGGTGTTTGCCGCAATTCACAGCAGATTCTCGAAACTCAGAATAAAGGTGAAACGTAATTCGTAACATAGTAAGATACTGAATGTTGAAAATTCCAATCATAAATGCGAAGGAGAATTAACTGATGTACAAGTACCAAGGTACAGGCACAAAGTGTTCTTCGTTTTAATAAAATCCTAAAAGAGTAATAATAGTCTTGCATCAGATCTAAATCACACACAACAACAAAAAATGTCATGTGGCAAATTGCTCTATGCAAGGGAACCTTAAATCTTTGCCATGAAAAGGAAATTGGATATCCCGTGCAAACTCAGAATCGTGAATCACGTGGTTCGCATTGAGTCCATTATCCGTTGAAACAGGACTCAAAATTATACTAAGTATTGATAATAATGTACTTCTTCCTTAACTTCTAGACCCCATCAGCCTACTAAAGTAGGAACTTCATCACTGCGATAAAGACATTGTTCAGATTATTATGGAATAAATCTTTCCTCAACCAAAATTCCTGTGATGTCTCTGGAGGCCATATTTTCGATGCCCTGTTTGATGTTGAATTAACCGTTTCTCTCTCTCTCTCTCTCTCTCTCTCTCTCTCTCTCTCTCTCTCTCTCTCTCTCTCTCTCTCTCACACACACAAACCTTTGCAATTGCATTTATTTTTTCATAATATCATGGCCACCTTTTCATCTGTCATCCTCTAACGAAGTGACAATTCATAGAGGCGGTTTAAAAGGCCGAGCGCTTCACACGTTTTTCCTGGAACCGGCAAATGACCTTAAAAAAAGGCGGCCAGACAGACTAAATCGCTTGAATTAGTCCAGTGCAGCTGGTTGATGAAGTTGATTGATGTCATTTTCAATGAGAGTAGAATATTTTTGTCGGCCAGGAGTGAATCCAGAGGTGAATCATACCCTTGGCTGCTGTTGTTCTTGACAATTTTGCCTCAATTTAACGACCGTTTACTGTTAATAGATTGTAAGGAGAAAGTATTTTCAAACTTTATTTCTTTCCTGTGCTAGAAGACTCCATCGAGCTTCAGACCCTCCCATGTTGAAACTATATTTGATTACTATATTTGAACTTAGTTCTTTTGACAAAGCGGAAAGGAGAACTTTTCAAATTTAGTTTTCATGTGTGTGACTGTTTACAAAAAGTGTACATTTGCAAGCCGTATGTATGAATACACACATTTGTAACTGGTTGGCCTGTCGTATTTCCAAGAATTGTAGCTGACATTTCAGGAATGTGTCAGAATAGACTTTCATATTGAAAACGAAGAATATTTATTAATAGGTAATTGATCAATATATATATATATATATATATATATATATATATATATATTATATATATATATATATATATATATAATATAATATAATATATATCTGCAACTGATTTATCCCGTGGAAAGCGGTCCTGCTAGAAAGAGTAAAACTTGTACTATTTATACGCATAAAACATTCTTTTTTGTAGTTATATACATGTGTGTCAGTGTTTGTGTATGTTTTACAGATAAAGGATGATTATTCCGTGTTCTCTGGTCTCGTCCTCGTATCTTTGTCTCGCAGCTTGCCTTCGCCCCCCCCCCCCCCACCCTACCAGCAACCCCTTCCGTTCCTTTTACTGTCCCTCCATTCATATTCTGTCTCTCATCTAACTTTCTACCCTCTCATAACAAGTAAACTAAATGTAAATACTTAGAAGTAAACAAGTTACAAAGTGATTTTGTGGGTTTCTTTTTCAAAGTAATTCATAGTTCAACTGCGAGGTTTTCCTCGTTAAACCTTTCAAACCTTTTGCTGTCAATTTCCGTTTTAGCGCTGAATGACCTCATAGGTCCCAGTGCTTGGCTTTTGGCCTAAATTTTATATTCAATTCAATTCAATTCAATACACATGATCTCAGTCCTAATCGGTGGGTTGAGCTTTCACTGGTTCCTCTGTTACGTGCCATCGTAGCGGTAGGTATGGGGCTGGGTCCTTTAAATACAATCTGAGTATATTTAAAGGACCTTGGTATGGGGTGGACTGTGGGTAAGTCCATTTTCATTGCGCAGATCGTAGAGACGTATATTTCCTGAAAAATAAGGCTACTCTCTTTATATTCTCAAGCAGTTGTCATTTTTGTCTATTTATGGATCCATTATAGACCATCCCCCCCAAAAAAAAAAAAAAAAATCATCACCTGAATCTGCTGACACGCTCCCAACACTGTTGACGACCCTTGCAATTTCTTCAGATGACTCTAACCTTGGTCAAAAGTCTGTTACAGAAATTGGTAAAATTACTGTGGATAAGGAGGCATTCACCCCATTTTCGGTGTATCAGAACTCTGATAGGTGCATACACATAAGAGAATTCATGCTGGAAACTGAACAGATGTTCCGCTTTACATTACAACTTATAAATGATTTTAGTTTATGTTTACATGTATTTAAGGAAAGTGTGAGAAATAGCCGGAGATGATTATTTATTCAACTATAAAATTCATGTATCATACAACAATCGAGAGGAATACTGAAAAGCAGTGCCTTTTTTTAAACAGACGTCACTGAGATGGGCAACAATGAAAATAAACTGTCATGTAATCGAAAATGATGCTGAAGTGTAAGAAAGATTTCCGTAAAAGGAAATACAAATGTAACTGCAGCCAGGAAAGAGGCAAAATAATAACGGGCATACTACTTAAACACTTTGAAACTGTGTTAACACGTGTTTAAGAGAAAAGTAAATTTCAGAGACAATGGGAAAAATGACAGGTCTCGAGACCAGGTCTTAATGACGGCTGTAGGCTACCTCATGATCGAGGCAGGTAAAAATTCGTTTAGCCATGTGAGAGGACAAGATGCAATTTAACATGTTGTGTTTAAGGTTTACGAGGGCAGAAAAATCCTTAATTATAATAAACAATTTTAGTAGTTGGGATGCTAATTGGTTGTTTTCTCCATAGCTGACGCCAGTGATAGTCAGTGTTGTCTGACAAAAGACGACGTCCCTCAGACACATGATGTCAGTTAGAAGAGCCAGGAAGGTGTTAACCGACACTAACAACCTTTCCGGACTGGAAGTGTTACACACATTACATCTGATTTTTCTGTACAGTTCAAATGCACATTTCAAGATACTAGTTAAACACATGATGGAACAAGAATAAAACTGCAATAGATTCCTCCTTGCTCCTGGTCAGGTCATGTTATGAACTTTGCCATGACCATTATATAGTTTAGTAGTTAATATAATGTACAGTCCTTGACTCTTTGGACAGAGACAGCCCTAGCAGACTGCAGCCAGACTATAGGAGTGCCACAATGATACCACAACTTATGTCGCAAGTGTGAGTGCCAGATCCATCCTGTTGTGTCCATAAGTGTTCTGACACAGGATTTATCGCAGGCGCCAAGTTGCCCCAGGTGTCTTGTTGGTATTATTTTCTTAGGTCTAAAAGTATATATGTTTAGATATAAGATTTCGATCATTATTTCTTTTTCATTAAGGCGCTGAATAATCCTGATGGGTTCCGGTGCTTGGTCCTTAAGACCTAAATTTCATGATCAATCAATAAATCCTGTTGTGAATGATCAATGTTGCTTGTGTTTTAGGGTGATGAACAAACTTAGTAAAAGTTTAAGAGTACAAGAATGAACCGTACGGAGAGATTGTAACCAAATTGCGATTAAGAAGCTGATTACTGCATATGAACGTATTGTAAGGCTAAGTAAAGTAAGAGGTTCCCCCTTTTAAACAGTGAAACCCATGAGCTTCACAGTCGACATGTAGTTGGATTAGATAAGTATAATTTCTGTTACAAGTAAAGTGATTGAAGGTTAGAAGCTTTTTAGGTTTATCGATATACCCACGTTATGTATGAACTTGGTCATTTATGGCTCGAGTAATTCCCTAATGCGCTTTATCAATGTCTTATCTGTATTTTTTATATATAGTGCACAGTAACCCAATTCTTTTTTTTAATATTCTTCTATGCAGTTCCTTGTTATGGTATCCCTCCAGAGTACATGGTAGTCCCGTGTAATGATACTAATATTATTTTGGTAGGGGCAGTGTTCATTGCCTAGTTGTGAGCTTATTTTATTTGCTAGGATATGATATTTTTAGAGCGAAAAACTTATGTGCATGCTTTATCTGGAAATTAACCATATGATCAGCATAATTAATCCTAAACATATGACTTTTATGCGGATATTCGGTGGTCGTCAATATTCTTCATACTGGAAAACGATAATGTGTGTGTATATATATATATATATATATATATATATATTATATGTATATATATATATACATATATATATAATATACTTACATATACATACATACATATATAACAACTCATAGACTGCCTAAGGCTAGGTAGTCAACTTGGGGCCTTTTAAGAAAATGCGAGGTATATTTGGTGCATCATTAACTATCAATATCTCTCTAAACACTCCCTTGGAAATGAGATAGTATCGAAAAAAAAATTATTCCAGTTTGAATAATTATGAAAATTAACGAAATAATAAGAAGCAAGAATACAGAAATAGTGAAATCCAATGCAGTAGAAGCACTTGTCAGATTTTTTTTTTCCTTTTTTTTTTTTGCAGCTAATCTGTATTAGGGTTAGTTCAACGTTTTAGGGTGCTGGGTTGGTCCAGGTGTTAGCTTTCCTGCTCACACAATGTCGTTTGGAATGAGGTTGCACCAACCGGGTAGTAAACCCTCACAGTTGACTATCAGGTGCGTCATTCAAAACTTAAAGAGATTTCGGCACAGTGGGATTTTTTGGAGTATTTCTACAGCGTTCCGGCTCACTGAGGTGTTGGATACAGAACCTGGGTGAGTTGAATGTCCGAACCACTGTATGTGCCTGCAGTTGGTACCTATATATCTAGACATAAGTAGTGATAAATACTGCATTAATATTTAACTTGAATTGTTGATATTACTCGGTTAAAAATAAGCAGAGTTGATACTGTGACTGTCACAAAGAAACTTACTTTATCGACATGAAGTTTCTTGGTTGGAAGTAGTTGTAATGCCAAAATCGTTCATGTCACATGGTATTAGGATACTTAAACTGGATTTTTTTCTGTTATTTGAGGGAGCAGTTGCGTGAGGAAAAGGCGTTTTAACCTTAAAGCAAGAACATCAGGGGGAAGTTATGGATTTTCTGCTCGTCCGTCATGTTGCATGACTTTCGGCCCTTCTCATACCTCATGATTTTTAGTTGCACATACTTTGGCCACAGTAGCAAGGACGGTGTTGACTGACCGACAGACAGACATACAGGTCGATGGGCCAGCTTGTTACACGTGGGAGAGGGCAGGAGGGGCTCATAAGGACGAGAGAGAGAGAGAGAGAGAGAAAGAGAGAGAGAGAGAGAGAGAGAACTTGAATGGTAAGGTGAGAGGCGGTCTTCTTTAACCTTGGGCTAAAGAAATCCCTGCCCTGCGTTGACGTAGTTTTTTTATCCGTTGATTGTGACCTGTTTCAAGGATGATCATGTGTCGAATTAATTCTTCATTGAGTGCAGAGTCAGTGACAGGAAACATGAAAGAAGTATATGTGGGGTAAACATGAAACAAAGAAAATTTAGATGTAACGCCGTTCTGTTCACGATTTCAGCCCCTCCCATTCCCTTTCCTTTCCTTCCACAAAATTGGTCTCGTTTCCTGCATTATATCATCTGTGTTTACCCGATAGTGAGTTATCAATAGTTGAAATATTTCTGAAGTCTTGGAAATTCTAATAAAACTCCCTTAAGCTGTTTCATGTTTTTATCCTAATACACTATAATATTCCTAGTCTGTCTAATTGGATTTTGCTTTGGTAACTATCTCTTCAGTTAACCCTATTTGTGGGAGGATGAATTTATTCTGATGTTGGTGTGATGATTAGATCAACTATGAAATTTCTTGTTAAGTAATTTTCTGAAAAAAGTTTCATTATATTTTTGGCGGTTATCCCACACGCTTCGTGCAATGATTTTATGTATTTTTACGTGTGTGCCCTTGGTTTCTTTCTTACTGTAAAAAAGTCACATATATTCCTCTGTAAGTAAGTCGATAAATTACCAAAATTTTTATGCATGTACTGTTTGTACCTTAAAAAAATTGTTACCACATTTTGGTCTGAGGTTACAGCTGTCTGTTTTTCTCTGCTATGTCATTTTACTTGCTTTTATTTAACTTGACTTCTGCGTCTGTGCGTCTGTCTGTCTGTTTTGGTCAAATCTTGTAACTCAGTTTTCGACCTGACCCCTTAGTCCGACGGACTTGAAATTTTGCTTGGTTACTTAATCCTGGTGACAGTGCAACTTTACATGATCAATAGGTCAGCGGGGACCTCTAGTGACCCTACAGTGACCTCTCCCTGTATCTCAGGATTTGTATGAACTTCGGATTTTTCACAACTTCTTTGACTCGGTAGAATCTATTTTCTTTATAACCCATCCCCTTCCCTCCCTCCCCTCCCCCTTACCCCCTTCCCTTTCTTTCCCTTCCCTCTTCTATCCCCCAACACTTCCATCTTCCCTCCCACTTCCTCTCACCCTCCCTTCCTCTCCCCTCTTCCACCTTTTCTTTCCCCTTGTCCCCCTCCCTTCCCTTTCCCTCCCTTTTCCCCTCCCTTACCCATCCTCCTTCGCCTCCTCCCTCCTCTTCCCCCCCATCCTTTGCCCATTTTCCTCTCCTCCCTTACCTGCTCCCCTTCCCTCTTCCCGCCCTTCCCAGTCCCTCCCCCGTAATCGGATATCAATTTCGATAACTACAATCATAAGTCACTTCACTTACAGTTTCTGTCAAAACAAAACAAAAATATGAAATAAACAACAATAAACAATTTTTACAAACACACTTATATTAAAATGCACTAAAACGTAGAAAATAATTTTTTGAGACACCAGGATTTTCTTGCAAGTAATTATGTCTACAAATAAAAGCGTGGGCCCAAAACATGGGAGGAAATGCTACAAGTAAAGACATAGTTTTGTTTTTATCTCTTGTAGCATTTCCTTTCATGTTTGGGGACCACGCTTTCATTTTGTAGACATAATTGTCAGAAAACCCTGGTGTCTCAAAAAATAATATTTTACTTTTTAGTGTATTTTAATAAAAGCATATTTACGTTTTTTTTTTTTTTTTTTTTTTATTTCTCTTGGGACTGGGCATAAGTTATATATTCTGTAAGCTCAAGGTAGATAGATTAATGCGGGGCTTGAGATGTCTGTCGCAACAGGGTGATTAAAAACTTATTTTCTTTAGGATGATTACTTGAGTCATTATTCCATTTACTCAATTGTGTTCAAATTGGTATAGGACACCAACTGCGAGTGTTCAAAAACTTCCGGTAAATCACTTCCAGAAGCTGCGGTCCCTCTACAGCGATATGAGGCCCAGTGTGTACATAACCTTTAATTTCGTGTTAGGCTTACTGTTTTCTCCCAGGGCTCAAAACTCGCTTTTAGTGTACTTTATGCTGCCACCGTTTTGTTTTGACGTTCAAGCTGAGAATCGTTATTATGCTCTTAGAAACATATCTTGGAAAGATGTCACGGTTCGTCTGCCCGGTACTGTCCATATAATGAGAGTACTCTTCTCATTGTTCACCATCCTATCATTGATCAACCTTTAATGCTGTGCTGAATAACTCTGTACCTAAACCCAATACTCCATCCATCCATCCTGTGTACGGAAATTGTGTCAAAGGTTGCTGATTTATGCATCCCTTTACCTTAGACCACCCCTTTTCTCTTCTGCAATTGAACCTCGATGTCCTTTTTCATTAGATGTCATTTTGGCCCCTGCATGGTGACTGTTTCTCACTTTACTGTCTATTTCTTACCTTCCTGAAGCCTTTGATCTTTCATCTTCTCAGCAGATGAATCTACCATTCCTTCTGGGGTCTGTCAGTCCCCGGTTTTTTCTTTCGCCATCGTACAAATATTTGGCACAACCCAGTGGCCAAAAGCCAGTTTTTTACGCTACTGCCACCACCATTGGCAATATACTTCACGTATCATTATGATTCACTAATTATAGAATGACTTTTAATTTGACGCCTCAGAATTTCATAGGCATTAGTCTGATGTTCTTAGATCTTCTCTCGCACACCGAACAGCACCGAGTAACATGTGACCATTGGGAAACCACATTTGCCGAGATCTGTTTGTCCGTTTTTATTTTATTTAACAATTTCTTGTTACCAATACTGTACATTGTTATTTCCTATAAAAGCCTTCGCGAGACATGGAACATTTCAAGTAGGAGTGGTTGGTAGATTTTCGAGTTTAAGATATTATTGGGGGTGCACCAAGAAAAGTATGTGTTTGCCTCTTTGCATTAAAAAAAAAAAAAAAAAAAAAAAAAAAACTCATTGCTCAGATAGCAACTGAGACAAGTGACTCTTCTCCGTTGTTAAGACTAACGGAAACGTGGCAGAGTTTATACAAACTTGGTTGATAGTAACTTGAAAATGCTGAAAATCTCGGAGCTGAATATTCCACGACTATTTAGGCATCATTTGACTGGGAAGCATCTATTTGGATTTCAGTAATTTAAATAAATCTTTGCTGGAATACGACATATATTATCATTGCAAGGAGTGGAAGTATTTGTTTGAGTCATATGGAAATATCTTTGTGGGGAAACTCTTATCCAAATTTAATGCAAATGCTTTCATTATTTTCACACTTAATGCACAGAATTTAAAACGTCGGTTATCATTAATGCAGCAACGTCAGAGTAAAATATTGAATGCTATTCAAACGATCAAATCACCTTTCCTTTATCCATTTCTGAAATCGTGTGAAGTACGAATATAGGTTTTTAAACAATTTACCCATGCAATTTATCATGTGTTAAGTGTTGCGAGGTTTAAATTTTATTACATTTTATTATTGCCTGATCCTTATTTCTTAAAAAATATATACGACTGCCATTTGAACATTCATGATAAAGGAATTGGCAATCGTTGAATTTTAACCCAAGTCAAAAGCAAATGTGAGTTGTCAAATATCTGTTAGTTTATCATATTTCTAGAGAATGTAATGTCATTAAGAGTGTATATATATATTATGTATATATGTGTATATATGTGTATATATATGTGTATATATATATATTATATATATAATATATATATATATATATATATATATATATATATATATAGATATATATATATATATGATATATATGTAATATAATATATATATGTATATATGTATATATATTAGTATATATATATCTATATATATATATATATATATATATATATATATATATATATATATTGTGTGTATGCATTTTAAATGTGAAAATATTGATGATGTCTTGTAAAAAAACTTGCTAGTTATGATTAGCTTTATCCTATGTTAGATTATAGAGGTATCGAGTTTTGTTAATCTTGGTGTTTTACTGTGAGGACCTTAATATATTTATGGATTTGCAAACATAAATAACCTTCCCTGGGATTTTCTGGTTTTGTCACTTTTCATAGAATCTTTCTCAGTCTAATTTTTTTCCTCTTTCCGTGCTGGATCTTCTTTAAAGAATTAGAACCGATCATTTAATTCGTATAAACCAGTTGTCACGTTTCTTATATTTTGTGATGATGAATAAGTTTTTCGGAACATTTTCTGGAACGTAACGAACAAAGAGCAGGTTTTGCAACGTCACTTGTCGCCAAAATTTGGATTCTTCATTGAACTCTACCAGGACGTCGTTTGTGTGTTACTTCTACAGCTTGTTCAGTCTCTGCTCTGCCGTTGTTATCTTAATCCATATATTTGTCAGTATGCGATTCCAGTGAATGTCTGTTGTTGTTGTTGTTGTTGGGGTCCCTTCAATCGATTCCTGGTGGTCGGTGTTGGCAGGAAGAAAATAATGAGATTTGAAAAACAATCAGCTAAGAAAAAGAAATTGGTTTATCGCATTTCGTCTGTTGGTGTCTTTGTCCGGGCCCTCTTTGTTCGTTAGTCGAAAATGGAGCTAATCTCCATCCGTCGTCCATGGCACTGAGGGGAAACGTGCGCTTTCCCTCATTTCGTTTTATACTTTTTGATGTGGAAACAATTTATGTTAGCTTAATATAAAAACAACCCGGTGAAGCGCTGTCCGGGAAACCATCAGCCTGGAGTTCTCTGTAAAGAAATGTGTCCATGAAAAGCGAGTAGGCTGCGTTTCCTCGCTCGTTCCATGTATGATATTGATCCTAGAAAGTCTGCTCTTCTGTGTGACTTTTCCTTTTCCCTCAGGTCGTGTTAATAAGCCCTACTTGCTCTCTGGTTTCGATTCGTGTGTTGTTTGCCCATTATTCAGCAGGAAAGATGAATTCAGTTGCCGTCAATACGTTGTTTTCCTTTGTCCATTTTTCCTTCCAACGAGTATATGAGAGGGGGAAAAGGACATACTTTATTTATTCTTGTTCATACACCAGTGGTGGTTTAGAGATAAACTCTACACAAAGCGGATTCGTTTAGATCCATTTGACAGATATTGGTGCTTTATAGCGTAAAATAAGCTGGTCAAAGAAATAGTGATTGATGTTCTTTTAACCAATTTTGCACGTTGCCTTTGCAGTGTGGACTCCATTCCTATTACTCTTTTATTTTTTTTTATTTTTCATATCAATTTACATCTCACCATTGGAAACAACTGACGATAATTGTTGCATTTCTAATTAGATTTTGCGGTTGGCATTTCTTCACTTTGCTTTTCCTTTGTCCCGAAAAGGGTCCGTCAGGCTTTGGAACTCTGTCCCTCTGGAAATGATCAAGTTGCGACGATTTTGAAAAGGTTGCATTTGTTTTGAGAATTACACATAGTTCCGCTCTCAGTTTTAATTCTTTATAGAATTATTATTGAATAAGTGTAATGTACTCATTCTGAAATGCTTAGGGAGTCAGAAGGAAAGTGATGTTTTAGCAGATAATCATTCTACAATTCATTTCATCGCTAATACACAGACTATATATATATATATATATAAATATATATATATATATATATATATATATAGATACATATATAGATTTATATATATTATATATATATATATAATCCATTTTAAATATATTTGATATATCTATATATATATATATATATATATATATAATTTAACCTAATATATATATATATACATTAATATACACACACATATATATACATGGGAACGGGTGTTGGAGGGACAAATAGTTGTAACTGATCCCTTCAAGTAAGAGGAAATTGTAATTTACATATAATACTGCCCAGTACTACTGCAAAGAAAAGAGTAGTAAAGCACCCCGAAAATATTGGCTTTCTTTCTCCCTGGAACTGAACGCAGTCGCGTAAAACAAAGCTTAAGAGTTGTGCTTCGGTAGTTTGTTTTTCAGAGAAGAATAGATGTCACTTAGGCCAGAGATCTGGGCCACAGGAACCGGTTCATGTTAGAGGGGTTGGTCGGTGGCACCTCCTAGGATAGGGAGCGCATTGTACCGTAGTTCTCGGACCCTATTAGCGACTTTGGACTTTGAAACTGATAGAAACAATAATAAAATGGAAAAAGTAATATATATATATATATATATATATATATATATATATATATATAATATAATAATAATAAATTATAATGTTCAGGGAAACAATGTTACGTTTAAAGTATGCTGTAAGCGTGTGAAAATCTCGATGTCATCGAAAATTCGCTTATTTTAAAGTAAATCAGGCTGAATTATGATGGAAATTCTCTCTCTCTCTCTCTCTCTCTCTCTCTCTCTCTCTCTCTCTCTCTCTCTCTCTGTCTCGTCTCTCTGTCTCTCTCTCTCTCTCTGTCGAAGAGTTAGGAAATATTGATTTGCTTATTCATTTAGTCATAATAACCACATTTGATGAGGCAAAACTGCCGATGTTTTTGTATGCTTTATGGGTCTGCATGGCGCGACAGGCGAACGAAGAAGAGCACGATACGGTTGGAAAGCAGGAAGGTGGCGCTACCGGTAATATACCTTCTGCATACGAATAGGTCAGCACACAAAACAACACGTCGTTTGTCCCCATTTACCTCTCTCTCTCTCTCTCTCTCTCTCTCTCTCTCTCTCTCTCATAAATACTGTTGCTGATGTACTGGTAATTATTTTCCATTTCGTGATGTGGACGATCTAAAACAGGGGCTGCAGGAGGAAGGGGTTTTTGGGAAGGGAAGCCGGAGATTCCTGCTCCTCCTCAGAGAGAGAGAGAGAGAGAGAGAGGAAGCCGAGGGGAAAGCCGTGAGTGCATGCGTGTACGTGCATCTTATCGGCGAGATCACCTTTAAATAAACCAATATGGAAAACCGGCTAAATGCTGCTCAACAAGAGGGAGTCATTTCACTTTACTGAGTCAAGAAGGAGGAAGGGAACGAGAATCGACGCGTTTTGGATATTCGAGGCATGACTGGGAAAGAGGGAAAGCCAGCCAAGAGAGAGAGAGAGAGAGAGAGAGAGAGAGAGAGAGAGAGGAGAGAGTTGTGTTGGGGGGGAGAATGACGTGGCCTCTCGAGGGATGGATGCGGGGAGGGTGGGAAGGGGATTTTGGGAGATGTCTGCAGAATAGGTGGGGGTTCGAGGGAACTGGGTTGGGTGTTTGTCGTAGTGGTCCAGGCTACAATCAATAGTGTTGCCGGGCGATACTGGAAGTAGACCTCTCTCTCTCTCTCTCTCTCTCTCTCTCTCTCTCTCTCTCTCTCTCTCTCTCTGGTAAACGGAAGGGGAATGCTTTGACGTCTCTTCTTCCTCCTGCCCAGCTCCGTTATTTCCTCGCGTTTTTGTGATCTTGGCGATTTTTTTCTCTTTTGATATTCTTTGCTTTGATCATGTGCTGATGTTGCAGTTTCAAAGTTTTGCATTATGGGGAAATTCTCTCTCTCTCTCTCTCTCTCCTCTCTCTCTCTCGATCTCTCTCTCTCTCTCTCTCTCTCTCTCTCTCTCTCAGGCATTCTAATATTAATAATTTTGTAACGTCAGCCTCGAAATCCTTCTGACGGAAAGCTGCGATCTCCATATTTTGAAGCACATTATTGATTTCTGACTAATTTTGCTTTTGAATGCTATTCTGCATTGGAGATTGTCTCTCCTCATGAAAGTTTATCTTATTATTTGCATTGTTTGTTTCAAAGTTTAGTATTTCTGATTAGAATGCGATTCTTGTGTCATATATTACTTCACTTTCCCTTGAAAAGATAAGTTACAGCATTCTGTCTCTATTTATTATTCTCATTAAATGTTGATTGTAATCTCAGCGTTTTTGGTTAGTTCGCGATTATGTCACAGAAACAGCATTGTGGAAACGCTGCGGACTATATTGCTTTCCTGTGAAGCACAATGGGAAAGTTCAGAATGATTTTGACACAGGTGTGCCGCGAACGTCACACTCGTCACTTCCGTCGTCGGAATAAACAGATGGGCTCAAACAGCAGTAATCAGGATATAAGGAAACAGACGTAGACTGTTTTTTCTTTTCTTATTTAATGTCTTTGGTCTCAAATGGTGCAGTCGAGACGTGTCTTTGTAGAACAGGTTTTAATTAAAGATGATAACTGAATATGAAGAGAAGACATCGCCTGTTATCGTGAGAAATTATTTCAGAAAAGGACGACAGTGTAGATTTGCTGAGGGGAAAGAAGGCCAGCCGTGGGAAATCCAGTGACGTGTCCATTGGATTAGACAAGGTGGTGTAGACTTCCTTTGTACTCTTCGAACTTCGAGGACATCCCCGCTCTTAATTCCCTCTTTTTCTTCGCCTTGTTACTTTGTTTTGCTCACTTTTACAAGAATAGTTTTGAATCGTAATCATTCTCCGTTTTCCACTTTGCTTTTATGTTTGTGCTCTCCGTGTTTTCTTCTTTCTTTGTATGCAGATGAATTTGTGATGTTCGCTTGACTTTAGATAGGAGTCATTTTCCTCGCTATCATCCGCTCGTACTCTCTCTCTCTCTCTCTCTCTCTCTCTCTCTCTCTCTCTCTCTCTCTCTCTCTCTCTCTCCACACGTACTGTGTCAACTTTTGTCCTATCGGTCGATCATAATGGACGAATTAAATATAATATTTCTGAAATTCCTACAGCAGGATGCTTTTATTCTGCATCTTCGTCATTTCATGTCACTTATATTTTTTGCCATAGATTTTGCATATATCTTAAATGTTTTCCTTTTTTTTCTGTCAGAAATTGTACAAATATTTGTTAAACGGGTCAAGGATTAGTCGTTACATCAAAGAGCCTCTGGAAGTCTTAGGACTCGTATGATACCAGTTGAATGTTATACAGACAGCGTATTGTGACGCTGTTTCATAGGAATTTGTTGGGAAAGTGGATTCTTTGGAAGCCATGTTTCCACGATTGCTAACATCACGCTCAAGTGCTTACTCTGTTTGAAAAACTTGGGTTATGTAATTCTCAATTTGTGGCCTTGAAAGGTGAAGGTAGGGTGTGTGAACTCAAGTTTGTCATCAAACCAGGCGTCGGACACTTTTTATGACCTATCATAGCAAATAATTTGTGATTATGTTAGAATATTGCCTTACAATTTGTCGACGTAGAAGTTATCAGTTATGTGATCCAATTAATTACGAGCTGATTGGTGGCAACGTGATTTTGAAGTCTTTTCGATCTGGGTGTGGAAGTTTCACGCAACATGTTGAAATTCTTGGTGATCAGTTGGTGCCTGATACGTTGGCGCTTTTAATGTGATTTCCTCAAGATCGACAGGCTTTGGGCATTATTTAAGAAAAGAGTCTCTTCGCATAACCTGAAAGAACTGGGCACATTGTACTGTGAATTGTAGTTTTGGGATAGATGAGATTTAATCGGAAGCTGAGACCATTATTTACCTCATATTTTATAATGTCTCATCAACTCTCTCTCTCTCTCTCTCTCTCTCTCTCTCTCTCTCTCTCTCTCTCTCTCTCTCTCTGTCATTGATCGGTCTACCTCTATATATATACTCGTCAGTTGCTGCGTTGGTTGCCTTCCACGCAATATTTATTAGTATTTTGTAAATCTGCTGATTTTCCCGGCTTTTGATGAAGACTTGAAGCAGCGTGCGTGCAAGTCTGATGGTTCTTTTCAATTCCCAGTAGCATTTCATCTTTACACTAAGAAACACTTGGCTAGACAACTATCATGGCAGTGCAGTGTACGTTCGATCTGACTTGTCTGCATTTCTTCCCTCCGAATGATATTGTTGTACAGCAACTCAAAACGTATACACACACACACACCACACACACACAGTCGAACGAATCTTGCACTGTTATCGTTTGTTCATCAAGTCTTGATTCGTTGTTTTTCGTTATTATCATCCGAGCGTGACGTTAACCACCTCACTGGTACCTTGTGTTTGGTCTGCTGTACGGGCTGCCTAATCGTGTCAATGAATCAAATTAGTTTTCTTGAATTGGAACGAATATAAAAGTTGTGCTATTTTTGCATAGCCTTCTGAACCCCATATATTTATTCTTTTTCTCGTTTCGTAAAGAATAATATGGTACCTGTAAATTAGACACCAAAGATAAAATCATGGCTCGGTGGCATCTTCACCTGACATGACTGACCGAGAAGACTTCTCCAACCCTCATTCTATCATCGGAGCTTAGGCGATGGGAGGCTGTTGTAGGGTTTTGGGATAGAGGCAGCCTGCTTAGGAAGAAGTAGTACTATATGGGGGAAAGGAAGGGTTGGGAGGGAGGCGACAGTGAAGGCAGACTTGTTTGCGTCGCCAGAATGGTTATGAAGCCTTTGAAATCAGTCCCCTTCCACGATCCCCTAAGTGTCACCTTTCCTTTCGCACCTCGTCGGTTGCTTGTTTGTTTCTCGGAAAGTTTCGTCGACCCGCCATTAGGTATTATGAACGTTTATTATTTCTAGTGTAACGCATTTCCCTTTTTTATGTTTATTTATATATGTACGTTGACATTTTATATATAGCCGACTCTTCGTTAATGTGAGTTTAGCATGGAAAAAAAAAGTCATTTGAGATGCACGCCAGGAGGAAAGCTCATTGGAGTTTACAATAGACAGATCCACCGAAATAAGGGAAAAGGAAGTTCCAGAGTAGAAGAAAAACCTATAAACGGACCTATTAAAGAACATTTTATAAAGTATAAACATTTTAAACGCGAATCACGTTTTTCAAGAATAACGTCTCTGTCAGATGAGATCTAGCAAGATTTTCTTTTTCTCACAGATATATATGTTGTATGTATGTATGTATATATATTATATATATATATATATATATATATATATACACGTATATATATACATATACATCTACGTATACATATATAACTTCTACCACTGAAATTACATGTATGCATGTGTATAATATATATATCATATATATATATATAGATATATATATATATATATATAATATATATACATACTCACATCTACGTATACATATACTTCTACACTGAAATTATATGATGTGTATATATATATATCTATATATCTATATATATAATTATATATGTATTGTATGTATGATGTATGTATGTATGTATGTATGTATGTATGTATGTGTGACCAGAGAGAACTTGTAACGGAATGAAGTTCTTCTTCCGCATTAACTCCAAGGATTTTCCTTCAAACTGCTTACAGTGGAACCAAAGACCTGGAATAAAATTGATATTAATTTGTTGCATTAACGCAACTATGTAAAATTTTTGTCGATCATATTTTTACATCTTGTTATTAAATGACTGTGGGATCAGTCAGTCACGAGGAATGTTTCATTTAGGAGCACAAAAAGACTATTATTCTTTTGACCACTGTAAGTGACCCAGATAAAAGTGTTGCTACTCTAGTGAGTTCTTGCTTGTTCATGATTAAAATTTTCTAGTAAGGTGAATTTCGCTAAATGGATTATGAATACCTTAACTGAACTGAGAAGTGATAAAACTACATAACTTAGACCAGTAAATCAGATCATTTAGTAATGATGAATAATGTAACTTGTCTTAGAAATTATGTGATAGAAGTACTTACACGAAATTTTTTTCTCTTATTTAAATAAATAATCTTTAAAGGTCATTTTATAATAAATACATATACAATATATGTAATTTATGTAGATCATCAATAAAATTATTTATATTTTTTATAGCGCAACATACTTGAATTTACTATGCATATGCATACATATACCCAAACCTATACACTGCATATACATACTCATTTCACATACATATATATCTGTATATACTAAAATTCCAAATAACTACGTGTAAAAAAAGAATAAATGTTTTTAAATGATTTACGCAATACATAACTATTTCTGTATATACTTTCTCTTGTTAAAACAATTTAGTGTGGATCATTTAACAAAAATCCAAATTTGTAGCTATATCAGATACCAGATATAAAATCTGCTAATAATACATTTGCAGTGTTCCTATCTTTCAAACTATTTGTTTCAAAATCAAATTTTAGTACTTGAAGAAAATTCTTAGTTCTGACTTTACAAATTAAGTTAGACCCCCTTGGTGATAAAATGTAAGAAGAATATGGAAAAATCTATGTAGGGGTTACTGTCGTCTGTGCACCTCATGTGGTGCACTGTCGGCATTACTTATTACTTAGGTTCTTTGTAGCATCCCTTCGGCGCCTAGCTGCCACCCCTTTCATTCTTTTTACTGTACTTCCGTTTACATTCTCTTTCTTCCGTCTTATTTTCCACCCTCTCCTGAAACTGGAATCATGGTGCAACTGTGAGGTTTTCCTTCTGTTACACCTTTCAACCCATTTTACTGCCAGTTTCCGTTTCAGCGTTGAAAGGCCTCATAAGTCCCAGCGTTGGGCCTTTGGCCTAAATTCTATATTCTATTTTACACTAATATTGAAAAGTAATAGAGACCTTCTAACTCAGTTTTCCACTAATTCGTGTTTGCTGCCATATTGATATTGCTCAAAACATAGGAAAGAGTTGAAAGAGTTATAGCAGTTGCAGCCAGCTACCCTCTCTAAATCGAAAGTATGTATGTATGTATGTATACAGACTGATTTAAGAGGCGCATTGAAATGAATAAGGAGAAAACTATTGCTGTCCTTTCCTCCTGTTCGTAATATGTAAAACCTTAACTGTGTTTAGTTGAAACTTACGAACTGGTTTCAGTACATCATCATAGAGTGATATTGGTGGCTTTAGAGTAACGTGCTTCTATTTAATAATAAGTTTTGAACTTTCTACTGACATGGGACATTTTTTTATTGGGGGTGGGGCGGGTCGCTTTTCGGAAATATTATGAAATCATTATCGTACCATACTGATAGTGATGAATAACTATCCATTCGACCAGGTACCTCTTAAACATTAAGCATGAATTTGAAACTGTGCCAGTTCTTGGCTTTGTGGCCTAAATTTTATCCTTCAGCAAGACTTCGGTTTGGTACCAAGAAATGAGCGCGAACCACAATAGCGTCTAAGTAAAGTTAAACTAGAACATAGTATTAAGTAATACTGTAATTTTCGGAGATGAGCTTGGCAAATTTACCCTGACTAACTCGATTAATAAATTCATCTTTGATGTAGACTGACTTTGCTGCTTTCATTGTTGATTGAATTTGAGAGTCTATTTATTTCCAGAAGAACGTTATTTATTATATTTTCCTTATCTAAATAAACCCGTGCAGTTCGGAGATTTACATTTGGAAGCCATTACTTATGAATGTAAATAAAAGAAATCGTTCAAGATGTTTCCAAGAAAACTAGAGAATAATATAGCTGAAGGCTGCGTAGCTGCTGATCTATCTAGAGGAGTAAAAGCGGATCGTTCACGACGTCACCAAAAATTTCCATTTGTCAGGGTGTTGAGCGATAATCCTTTGTCTTTCTAGTACTGCTTCCCTGTGTACCTCTCCACTGGCCTATTGTTTGTACCTTTCCACTTACCTATTGTTCGTTGTTATTTTATAGTTTAATTTGCTTTGAATTTTCTGTAAAAATAAACTTGTGCCGGCTGTCTGTTCGTCCGTCTGCCCTTAGAACTTAAAAAAATGAATAAATAAATAAAAAATAAAAAAACTACTTAGGCTAGAGGACTGCAAATTGGCTTTTTAGCCTAAGTTTTTTATTTTTATTTTATCTATGTTTAATAGCCATGGATCGTGAATCTGGAAGCGCTTTCTGGAGGTTTGGGACGCACCCTCACTCAGCCGCATCTGGTGAGCAACTGAAGAGCTATGCTCGCTGCTCTTCCAGATTCAATTTCAACAAGACCTAAGTGTGTTGATATTATTTTCTGCAACTTTTGGCTGAAATACCTAATAACAACTCCAAGTAACTTGAGAACACTTATGTCTGTAGATTCATCAATTATTAAACTATATTTAGCGTCACCAATATCTTCTCGCAAGCACTGATTAAAATGAGTCCTAACACATTCACTAGCATTTCTTTACACTTCGTTCTGCGCATTTTTACATGTGGTGCTTGTTTACTGTCACGGAAATCCTTCCTGCTAACTTGAACAACATGGTAGGTAGTTAAAAATGCCGTGTGTTCTGCAATAAATAAAGCTAATTGTCCTTCAGCCCCGTTAGTTGCATATTTCAGGGAATGGTCAATATTTGTGAATATTATTTTTGACTGTCGTGCCCGTGAAAACGGTTGAGCTGCTCTTACATGTTTAGTAGTGCGAGCATGGCTACGTAAGTCACTCAGTTTGGTAGTCATTTCAGTTTTACAAAAAATGCAACATACCCTTCTCTTACTTTTTTTCCACTGGCTTTAACCAATCCTTCAACAAAGGAAAACTTTCCCAGCAAGATAGTTCTATGGAGGGAAACACAATTCACAAATGAAAATTAGATAGCACAGAGACCGTTCCACTAGCAACCTATGCTGAAAACAAACTGTTTTCAATTTGATCAAGTGATGCCTCACGCCTCAAGAGATTCAATAAGCAATTCTCCCGAGTTGTTAAGTTCAATATACTTCCCAAAGTGTAAACGTTTGTATCTTTCATAAGGGTAATCAAAGTTGTTTACTTCTTTTAATGGAACTTCTCACTCAAGGGTCATAGTTTAATTGATTTTGCTCACTAGTTAGTCAGTATTCACGTTTAACACTTGAACGCTTGCTAGATTTCTGACGTGTATAACATGCTGGTAAAAAGGTCACAATCTGATAATGGAGCCCATTTATTTTACCCTCCCAGGTTCTGAGTACACTTCTCGTATACTTCTATATTTTTTGGATAAAATTATCTTGAAACCATTTAAATTATAAAATTTCATGAATTATAATAAGTCCCTAAACAGTCGTAAGAAAATTTCTGTAATATGAATGAACTATTTTGCAATCCCGCCAGATTTCCCGCTAGCTGCAGCGACGGTATAAAACCCGCAAATCAAATTTTGATTCCGCCAGAACTAGCGGGATTCCCGCAAGTTTGGCAACACTGGTCGGCGTCGCTCGGCGCCCGGCGGTCATAGGTGATGGTTTTACACATTTTAGGTTGTACAGAAAACTCGATTGGATTTTTTTACTTGTTTTCTTATTCATAATACATACTTCTAGAGATTCAAGATTCTAAGTAAAATCATCACTAGTTACGACGTATGAATTTAAAGAATGGTAATATGCAGAAGCTACAGATGCGAGTGTGGGGCTGTGCTATTATTTTTTGCACTGAAGGGAAACATGAAGTTGCCACCGATACTTCAGGGGCACCACAAAGGCGCATGGAATAAACATTAGCCTGATTTTAGTAAGAAGTATGAATCATTAATTATTTCCGAGGCTTTGAAAAGCATTTTCTCTTGAAGGAACTGAATCTGTTAATAGCCCAAATGTTTTTCAGGAACCGTCAATGCAACGCGCTCTGGAACCTAAGCACATCGTGGTTAGATTACCGTCTGCATAGCTAAATGGTCTTTGTAACTAGATTTTGAAAATTGTTAGGCACTTTAGATTTTGTGACTTTTCATTTTGAGAGCATTGAAATTCTTATGGATCCTTCAAGTTTCAGAAGATGACATAGTATTTTACATGCACTTCACATGCTCATTGCAACTTATGTTTAAAAGTAAGATGTTTTAATTTCTGCTTTATTTATCCTCTTCTTTATTCGTCGCAACCTAGAAAGATGGTCATTGATCGAGAAAAGGTAGTCGACGGAATTTCCATGGTTTCCATATCAGAAGCTAGGCTCCTTTCATATCAGAATTGGTTCTTGTCATGTTACATTTGTCTTACAGCAGATGTTGATGTAAAGTTAATAAATAAACACACACACGCACACAGAACAACGCAGGGGAATCTTTTTACGAAGGTGGGTTTTCCCATATATTTGCAAATAAACTTTATTGTGCATTTTTTTTCTTTTTGTAGACGAAATGTTTGTCCATCATGCCTAGTTGAAGCTTCTCGATTCACAAACCCAAGAGTGGGCGTTTGGGTGTCAGGTTAGCACCGGTTTCACCGAAAAGTTAGACCTACCCAAACTTAACTGTCGGGGTACAGAGTCCTGGCTGTGTTTTGTTTTTGCTTTCGTAATATATATACGTATATAGACACAGTGCATTTGAATAACTATAAGTTTTATACTTATTACTTCGTCAAATTACAGATTGTTTCTTGTTTTCATTTTTAATCTAAACACTAATAATAGCACTGTAGGTGCAAAATTGTTTTGATATACTATATTACTGAATGTGGTTCATTGTTAGTATAGATAATTATTAGTAGACTAAGCCTGAACAACAGTTTTCCACGTGTTAGGTTCGCCCTCCCCCCCCCCCTCTCTCTCTCTCTCCTCTCTCATCTCTCTCACTCTCTCTCTCTCTCGCTCTCTCATCTCTCCTCTCTCTCTCTTCTCTCTCTATCTCTACTCTCTCCTCTCTCTCTCTCTCTCTCTCTCTCTCTCTCTCTCTTCGTTAAGGTTATTGATGCCGTCACACTTTCTGTAGAATTTCTCTGAGCCACTTTTATTTAATGAGGTTTGGGACTACGTTTCATTAATTAAGTAGGCTCTAGCCCTTCTCTGGCATGGCTTATTAACAGACCACTCCTAAATCCTGCTCATCGATCCTGCTCTTCTTGGTACGCCCAGACTGTCTGTGAAGTCGCATGCGTTTAATAGCAAGGAAAAATTTCACCCTCCTTAAGAGGCTTATCCTAATTGATATCCAGACTCCAGTAGCAATAATACTTCTTAACTACCACACCTTAGGCCGAGGCCATATGGCGCTGGATGGTAGAACACTGTGGAGGTCATCATCTGTCCTTCATACCTGGGTAACCAATCAGCAAAAAGCGCCTCCTTCTTCAGCTCCTCATTGTAATATGTGTTGGTCCTTCAGCCATCTTATTTGTTAGTTGGATGGTCCGGAAGTTCTCATCAAGCCTCTTATCCTCTTCAGTACCTAATTACTCTCGCAGCCAGCCTTTGCTCTCTGTGGAAACCAATCGCCAACCTTCAGCCAGCAGTGAAAAGAAAAAGGCGAGACTGGTCAGACTTACAGGCTGGCACAGCATTCAGAGATTTATCTTAAATTCAACGATTCCTTGTGCATACTGTGGTTGTCACTCTCAACGTGGTTCGGAAGTCACGAAAAGCCGTTGGTCCCGTTGCTGAATAACCACTGGTTCCATGCAACGTAAAAACACCATACAAACAAACATACTGTGGTTGTTTGTGTGGGGAGTTTAATGCCTAACCATGTATCCATGCGAATGAGATGTCAAGTGTTCACCCGTTGAGTCTGAGAGCCACGGGAAATATATGAGTAATCCAAACCCTGAATGTTGATATCTACCTGACCGCAGCGACATTACAATTCCCAGACTGTAACAGAAGCCTATCGTCAGCCACCAAGGTCTGCTTTCATAATGATGGATCTGAATTGTCAACTGACCATTAGAACATCTAAAACTACGCTGTAGGGCAGTTTAGTAACTTCTATTACAAATGCAGGGAACAGTTTTTCGTAGCGTCATTCATCCTGGACATCATCAGTGTAAATAATTTACCCAGAATTGCTTTAAATAATTTTTGTAAAATGGGTCTTGCAAATGTAATGTCATCACCTGGGTATGAGATATTTTGGCTGCATGTCCTTGAAAAGCACCTTGGAAATAAGAGAACTTAGGTAATTTAATTGAAAATATTTCATCAAAAGTTCTGTAGCTCTGTGGGATTGTTTCAGAAATTTCATCCAGTTATTAGCTGACAAGGAATAAAACCAGTATACTGAGTAAGATAGTCCAATGACATTTTCTTAATCAGTAAACATGGGGAAAATTCTTCCTACCAATTTTTTTCCTGGTTATTTTACCTGTCATGAAGTTTGCAGTTGAATATGAAATAGAGGGCGAATTACTTTTATAGCTGTATCAGTAGTTGATGATAAAGATAGAAATCAGTGTACAGGAAATGACTTTCATCTTTATTAAAGTTGTAAAGTGCAAGTATAGGTAATTGAATGGGTCTGTTTAAAAATTATATATGTATATATATTATATATATATATATATGTATACACATATATAATTGTCAGTGTCATTTGTTATATTAACAAACCTTTAAACTACAAATGTCGATAATATCAAATTCACTCAACCTCTAAATAAATACCAAAGAGGGATTTGTAGTTAAAGGGTCGTGATTATATATATATATATATATATATATATATATATATATATATATATATATATATGTATATGTATATATATATATAGTATATATATATATAGTATGTATATATATATATATATATATATATATATATTATGTGTGTGTGTAATCATTTGTACGAACAATCGATGATGATAATTCACAAGTTGCTAACTATCACAAGACAAGTTAATAAATTTAAACATAAATATGGCCAAAAGATAAGATATACTTTAAATTTAGCATGAAAAGGCTTCCTGGAAAGTAGTGTCTAATGCCTCGCTAAAAGCCACATACCTGCAAGTGTGAACCACGAATAAAGTTTACTGAGGCACAGTATAAGAGTATTATGAGGATCTTCAGCGCTACTACAGTCTGGTTCAGCAATTGAGACCTGTGTCAGTCGGTGAGAATCGATTTTCCAGTGGCATTCCTGAGTGCCAGCTGTTTTCTGATTGTGGAGCAAAGACATAGCAGGCGAGAAGACCCTGACCCTATAATAGCACTCTTTATAAGGCAGGTGAAACCCAAGAAAAGGCTTTTCTCCACGTGTAAGACTTCCTAGTTGGTGCTTACACCATCTCCTCTTTCGTAAAATGACGTGCGTGTTGTTTACCTACGCTTTCCTCGTATGGCGCCTTTAGAAACACCAGAGGTGCCCTTATACCCTCACTTGTAGACGTATATACAGTGGCAGTCTCTCCTAAATTTATGGAATGCCTCAGTGTTGTTTTGGCTGCACGTGCATTATTAAATGAGACTGCTGGAAATATATTTTTGTTCGAATTCGTGATCAAAATATGTGCTTGCTCCTCCCTAAATTAGGATTTAACATTTATATGTGGCCGCATTTTCACTTGAAATCGTTGCCCTCTTACTTGACTCTTCGCTTTTATATAGTCTTCATTTATTGATTCATTTTGAGCTAAAAGAAAAATCTATGCTTTGGACGACGCAAGTTCGTAACTTCACAGCCTTTTTAATTCACCTTTGGTTAGTTTTCGAATACTTCGGCCAGTTGAGTGACCTCATATTTTATAATGAACTGTAAAATGTTCATAAAATTACTGAAATGTCATGTCTTTTTAGACGTGGAAGCACTTTCATGTAAAATCGTTAATTTTCAATTTAGCAATGTAGTATATGATTTACAATTAATGATATCCTTTACTATATATCTACAATTTTTCTTGTATAAAACACATACATACATACATATATATCTATATATATATATTCTATATATATATATATATATATATATATATACCCCCATGAAGTTCCAGCGGGCCAAATGTTACTTACCTGGATGTTAGTTGTGTAGTGTTAGTTGGTCGGCATCCATCCTGAGTAATTAAATTTAGCAATGCTTAACTTCGCTCTTTAGAAGACTACCTTAATAGTAGAAGTAGTGAACATTGTCTATTTTTTTTTCTTATTGTCTTACCAAACTATAGACAGTCACCTTGAGATGAAGGAGTCTTATATTTGTGTCATTTCATGATGAGAATCTTCAGACACTTCGTAAACAGAGCGAGGCTTTTGGATGTAATATGAAAGCAGTGTCCTCAAAAGCCCAGATGCTTCTTTCATTTCGTTCTCTCTGAAGTATCCAGTCCCTCTCTTTTATTGCTACGGTATGTTTGACAGTATTCATTTCTCATTATGCATACAGTGGGCATTTTTTTTTCTTTAAGATGAGTTACCTTATGAGTTTCCGTTGCACTCGTCTTTTTTTTTTATTGAGATTTGGGAGTCATTACCACACACGCCAGGCCTGCGCTCACTGAAACATGACCCCTTTTATGAACATAAAATCTGCTTGCTCTTTCAATATGGAGATTGCTACGGTATGTTCGTGATATTGAGTTGTAAAAATGTTTTGAGAGAAAAGAAAGACAAAATATATGATTGCTTTAATTTAATTTTTTTTTGTGGCAGACTTGCTTCTTTGACCAATAAGAATTACAAACTTTTCGTCGTTGCTGTTGACACTGTGATTATTATTATTATTATTATTATTATTATTATTATTATTATTATTATTATTATTATTATTATTATTTTTATTATTATCGAGTAATTCCTGTGTTTCGGAAAGATTTGTCGGTGGAGAGGAATGTTTATCAGTCTGGCTCTGGCAGCTTTCAGTTTTAAAAATGAAATCGTGTAATTGCAGCGAGTCAAAATGTTCACTTACTGTGTCAGTAAGCCTACAGACCACTTTGTTGTTGTTCTAGTTCTTGTTCTTGCTGTTGCTGTTCTTAGTGGGGAGGCTAGGAAAGCCCTATTGGAAAGGCCTAAAACGGTTGAAAAAGATGTTTCGCTTTGAGTTAAAGATACAGGACTTTTAGAATAGGATATTTATGATTTATTCATTAGAATGAAAATGTAAAAAAATAAATGATGTGCCTATTAAGGAATATAGAATAATTATTTCTAATAAAATATAGCGTATTTATTTTAATTTTCCTCAGTGAAACAATACGCTATTTAATTGTAGATTATAGCACGCGACTCGAATAAGCTGGAGGTCGGATCACGCCTTGTTTAATCTCAGTTCTGTTTAGCTTGCGCTTATCCAACGTCTTCGCTGTTATTTACATTGATTGTATCATCAGGTGCTTTGCTTAGGTGCTTGATCCTTTTCGTATTGGAGTCTCAGACTTCTTAACATTTCGCTTGGTTTTTCGTATCCAACGGGAATGTGTCCCTCTGCCGCAGGGGTGGAGCACTGAAACGAGCACTAGAAGTAAACAATGAGATTTTTGTCGAATATTTTAAAGTCTTGGCAAATATTAAATTGTTTCTAGAAGTGATTCATAAGCATGGAAGAAAGAGGTAGATGTTACAAAAACAAATAGCAAACAGACAAGATTTGAACCATGGATGTAACTGAGGACATTTTTTGACCCAGAGATTCCTTCACGTTGTGTGACCCTGCCTCATATTAATGACATCAGGTATACCTATAAATATCTATTGACGTGAAAATCTGAACCACATGGCCTCCTTCCTGGTTGAAAAGTGGGTAAGTGTTTATACGTAAATTTGCATTTCCAAGTTCCATCTGGTTTTTCATTGGAAATATTTACAGTACCTTTACAACTCATAATACAGCATTCTTTAAAACCCTATATTTAGCAATCTTTGCTGAAATTGCCATTTTGCCCAACGTTTTTAGAAGTCTCACATAAGAGCTTCTGGAAAATGAACAGTGTCTTATGATCTTTATTTTCTCGTGTGTTACCACATGAATTTCTAGTTTTGAAACCTGTACTAAGTTGGGTACAGATGAAAATCTTCTCCTAGAATGTCATTGAAAAAGGGTTTGATATACACCTGTGCACTTGAGACCTTGACACCATATCGGTGTAATGCAGTGGTTCAAAGTACAGTTCAGTTCTGCCCTTGTATCATTTAGTCCAGGCGCTCATATAGTGTGGCTCATTATCAAGTTAGAACAAAACTTAACTTTATTTAGAGGTACAAGCCAGAATTCTCTTTTACTAGAGGCTTATGTATTTTTTCTTTAGGGGAGTTAATATCTCCAAACTTACTTTGATTACAGCGAGGTCAGTTGTAAACACTCTGGCATCATGTGTAAACTGTTATTAACAAATCAGTGCTCCGTTTTCAAGAAATTATTTTACATTCATGCTCGAATTATGATGTCTTCTTTTGTATCCATGTATTCGTTTTGGCAAATTTACAAAAGTCATTGATGATTTGACCAGAGCCATTGTCTATGCATGGAGTGAGGAGGCGTAACGATTGTGACTGGCTTGTCAAAGATGGCAATGCAGTTAGTACCTCACGAATGATTTTTCTATGATAGTAAACATTACCTTCGAAACGATATATTTTGAATATCCAGGTATTAGGTAAACTAAATAATTCTCACTGGATTCAGAAAAATAGTTTGGTGTTAATGTTCAAGATACTATACAGGTTTTGCAAGTCATGGTTTCTAAGGAAGCGACAGAGTGGAACTCTGGAAAGTATAAAATCCCATTTTAGTTAGTGGTGGGCCTCCCGTCAACAGAACGAACGATACATACCCTATCATTTTTAGTTAGCCTCTTGCCTGATCTCTATGCAGCCATTATGACCTCATACTTTGATTAATGGCAAGAAAGCTTTATATTTTAGTCTTTGCAACCTTTATCAAATGCTAAAAATTAGGAGAGTATGATGGAATGGTTCCAGGCTATTTTTCATCATCTTTAGGAACGCAAGAAAAATATGTGAAATGGGTCTGTGTTAGCATAGATCCAAAACTACTTATAATACAGTTACCCTTCATTGTCATCTGTTTTCTACAGTCTAGATTTTCTAGTGTTACCTTATATGCATAATTAACATTTTGTCAGATGATTTTGAGAGTTAAAAATTGGTAGTGTTCGGACGGCATCATCCAGACAGTGCTACTTAAACACTGCTTTGTGTCAAACAAAAATATCAAATACTGAGTGACATTGCAAATCACTCGTTGATGGAGGGATTCGGTAAGGGTTACGGTTACCTCAACACTAATCACGTTTGTAGAGTAAATGAAACGTTTGTTAAGTTATCGAAGAATAAAGAGTAAACAGGAAAAGCAAACACACAAAAATGGGAGATTTAGGAAGATATAGTTATATATATTTGGTTATCTGGCAATGCTGTCCCAGGAAATGAAGTACAGTGAAACACATGGTCTCCAATTTTCCTAGGAAATAAAACTGATAACAGGAAAAATAGATAAGAAAATGAAAACTTACTGAAGAGGCGGAGATAATAATATATCATTCGCAACCTATATGGAGAGTGGGTTACTTACTGTGTAGCCGGCTTAAGTCATTTCTGGGTACAGATCGAGGGAGAAAATGGAGGTACAAATGACCATTAATCTCTTTGTCATTATGAATACTGTTAATGTGGAAGGCAAATCCCAAAAGGAGAAAATTCTATTAATACATGAGAAGGGCTAGACTGAAATCCTATGAATGAGAAGAAAGGGGTTTGTTCCATTAATTGCAAAAACAATCCATGGGCAACTGGGCTAGTAGCCATAGCTCAACAATTTTAAACGGAGCCAAATATGAAAATATTTAATGAAAAGTGATGATCGACCTGGTAACAGGAAGAGAAACGCTTTCATTGAGGCAAATTGGCCCAATGAAGGATAAATTTGAAAAAGAAAACTAAAACTTTCTAGTATCAGTATAATTATTTGTAGGATACTTTGTGGAGACAGTTCACCTCCACATTAAATAAATGCAAGCGAAGCATATAAAAAGCTATTCCAAAAAGATTAGTCATCTGAAATGCCTGATGTACAATGTTCATTATCTGCTCACGAAATTCTTTTAAAGTAATCAGATTCAGGATGATGGACTTTGAAGAGTAAGAGAAACAAAGCAGAAAAGGAAATAAATACAAGCAGGTGTAAAGGCAGACTTCTGTTAAAGTTTGGCTGAAGAAGACTCCGACTTTCTTGAAAATAGCTGAAAAACAAGCTGCTTGGGAGGAAGGCTGTCAATGATTGTGGAAACTGATGATTTTTAGGCCTACGTCAGGCCATAAGAGAGTGCAGCCTCACGGAATACCTATTCCAAAATTCCTGTTGATCTGAAGTGTACGATGATATGAAACACAATTCAGTTACCACAGATTTGGGGTTTAGAGACAAAAGGATTTGCAAGAATCCAGTCGCTCAAATTAGTGAAATGGACTATCAGCAAAAAGCCTTCAAATAATATGAAAAATGTCTACTGTTATTGGTAATGCCGATTTTTTTTCTTTGATGAAGTCTATGATCTCCAGAAAGAACCGAGTCGTTAGGATTCATACTTGAATAATGTGGTTCTTTCGATTTTGCTTAATTCAAGAAATTTCTCACCAACAATCGGAAACAGGGCGAGTAAGAGAACAAAGAAAGAACACACACAATATCTGCAAGAAGTGAAGAGGACTCTTGCATTCACTCGACTCCCACAGCAGTACTAAGAAAATAAAATATCGTAGGTGAAGATGGGGAATGGTGAGCCAGATAGGACTATGAAATGATATTTATCTCACACAGATAGTTTCATTTAAGGAGAGACAGTTTCATTTAAGATCGGACAGCCAGTCCTTGTATAAACTTCCAAAGTCCCGAAGGGCAGTGTAGATAAGGGATCCCTCCCACCCGTCTTACGAAACAGTCTGAAGGGGACTTGTCCCTGCAGGTATAAACTGTGGTGCTGTTCTCCCTCTGTCTTCTTATCTGTCCTTACTAAGTCATCTTGTGGAAGCTTATGTTATTATATTGATAAGCTGCGTTCACACCAAGCGAATCTAATCCATACAATTCATGAAGAGCTTGATTCGCCACACTAACTAAACGGTTACTTTGAAATTAATGTGGCGAATCAAGACTAATCATGAATCGTGTTGATTTTTCATGAATTGAATCGATTCGATTCGCTTGATGTAAACACAGCCGAAATGGACCGGGCTAATGACGTCACTTTCAATGATCGCCGACTTTCGTCGTTGACAATTGTCTAGACCTTGGTCGTTTCCTTATATGGAGATTCTTGTCATTTCTGCTTCCTGGTTACATTACAGAGAACCAGACTGGAGACTTCTAGTTTTGCGAGGAATTCTTGCATCATCCGGCGTGTCGGATTTTCCCGAAAGTTCCAGTGAAGACCGCATTGGGCTACGAAGGAAGGAAAGGAGTCAACATTGCCCCGGGGAGGGGGAGGGGGGAAGTCGGACCCAGGGCAGTGCCATACTGGATGTCCAAGCGAAAGTGTATGTCCGACTGAAAAGAGTTGTCTTATCACAGGATCTGATGAGTGAACAGTTTTCTTATTACTGGATCTAGCGAAAGAAAAAAAAATTTTTTTTTTCTCAACAGAATCTTATAAAAGCTAAGTTTTGTAAATAAAAATATTTTATGCTTATACGATTTGGTCTTATTCAAGAACTTTTTGGGCATATATGTTAAAGCATATAGTTTTTCGTAGCCTGAAAGAGATATATAAGCCTAAAGCTGGGTTTTTAAATTGTTCCTTTGTTGTCTTATTCATAAATTACTTCACTGTCTTCCTTTGATTTTCTTTTCCTTAGATCTTGACGAAACAATATTGATAAAAGGAATCTTGTTTTCGGAATTCTGTTTTAGACGTACAAAAACCGCGGTGCTTTTTCTATGCCTTTTCATTTTCGGTTGTCCCACATTTCCTCTTCATCTTCCAATAGGAAATCGAACAAAGGGTCCTTGTACTCATTCCTTGTCATTAGGGAGACTTTTTCACTGTTTGTCCTTGTCTTCTCTCCGGCATTCCTTTTGAAAGTCTCTCTCTCTCTCTCTCTCTCTCTCTCTCTCTCTCTCTCTCTCTCTCAAAGAGTGAACATCTTATTTAGACAATAGTAATAATGATGCTTTTATTCCCAAATTTTAGTTTACAGTTGGTATTAAATGTCTTACATAAAATACATACGAATACAAACTTCATCAGATTGTACCTTACAAAATAATAACACCCTTATATGGCCCCTCTTATCAAAATTATTTATTCTAATACGACGTACAGGTGACTCTGAACACATTATTTATGGTTTGGTGTAGTACATTTACGCAAATTGAAGTATACATCTGGCATTATAAAGTCACATATTCAATAAAATAAAAGGCTAGAGTTATTGCCCATAATTATTTAAAGTTTAGAATAACAAGGTTAGGTCGACTTTACTTGTTTCCTTTTCAACAACAGAACCGGTTCAGTTGCTTGATATTTGCAGGCAGATTGTTCCCACGTCTTGGTCCCTTAACTCTCAAATCCTTAATTGCTAATTTAGTCCTAATTTTGTGGACGTGCAGATTGTTTTATTGTCTTGTTTGCCGCAAAGAGTTTACGTATGAAATATGAAGTGCCATTACAGGCATTTTTCCCTCCAAGATCTTGAAGATAAATAATAGTCCGTTATATTGTAACTTGCTGAATTATGTAAAAAATTAGTTTCTTTATAAATGCAGTGGCGTGATCATGTTTCTTTCCTGTTCCACTACTAATCTTCGCAGCAAAGTTCTGAATCTTTTGTAAATCAACTATATATGAAAGTTTTGTTGCAACTCCCCCATATTGTTGAACAGTACGAAAACACACTGTTTACCAAGGCATTTACAACAAGCATGCTGCTTGACTCGTTTAGGTATTCTTTATTTATCCAGACAAAACGCAAAATTCCCATTTCCTTTTTTTTTTTTTTTTTTTTTTTTTTTTTTGTATAGTTCTTCGACACGCAATTTGACGTTTAAATGACTGTCAATAATGATTCCCAAGCTTTTTTACGTTACTTCCGAGCACTTTGGTATCAATGTCTTGCAATATCAATGCCTTGCAATTCGCCGAAAATATGATTGAGAAGCAATACAAATAATTTTCGTTTTTTGCGTTTATTTTAAGGCAATTTGACATGGAATATTTTATTAACTCTATCCATGTTTTTTTCGGGCTTTGCGTTAAGGTTTCAGTATTGTTTATATCACCAGAGTGGATATAGTACTGAGCATCATCGGCAAAATGAAGTATTACCAAATGCAAGTCATTTAGGAAAATACTGAATAATATTGGACCGAACACTGAGTCTTGTGGCACACCAAAGTTCACGTTCTGTTTAGATGAAATATGCCCATTTTTTGACGGACTATTTTCTGTCTTTAAAATAATAATCAAACCAAAATTTATCGATGCTCTAACGCTCATTTTATCCAACAATTCCTGAGTGAGAGTTTTTTTAGGGGTGGGTCTTTTTTCCCAAAACTGGACCTTTTTGCTATAAATGTCATTGTATATATATGTACATACAAGATGAAATACTTGAAAATGCCAATTTAGTTATATGAAGAAGAAAAATTGGGTATGTGGTCTATGCCCTTCTACTCGACTAGATGTTATTCAAAGTACTGACTTTGGTTAACAGAATTTTTCTTAAAATCATTTACAAATATGGCGGTTTAAATCACATCATATATTCCTAGTATCACTCTTGCATTTCTTACTACTAGAGAAAACTTAACGTTTAATAACAAGTTAAAAAAACACTTACCAAAAAAGAAATTATTTATTACTTTTTAAGTACAGTTCAATGAAAAGGATAGTCACGGAAAATATGGACTTCCAGAAATTAACCCCCCCCCCCCACCCCCACCCCTCGGTACAGGCCTGCGAAAAGCTTTTGAAGTCACACGTATTACAGTGTCTTCTGAATCCAAGCTGAGTCTTCGAAAGGTTATTTTCGTGAACGATTTTTTCTGATAACTTCGATAACGCAATGACGAGATCGGGCAGAAGTCATGGGTTCCTCACGGTCGCAAAATATAGGCCGTTTCCACATTCATTTGGGAATACCCCAGTAAAAATGGACGTACTTGTTGTTACTCCTAAGTGTAAAGCTAGAACTGGTAGCGAGTCCTTTAAGAATCGAGAAGATATGCCATCTTGAAAGTATAATTTTTTTGTTTTACTGCCATAACAATATTAATCAGTATCAACCCTTGCCAGTTGAGGTCTCAAACAAGGAATAATGGCTTAGCTGTTTGCACGTAATTATTTTGTGTAGAGTATAATATATTTTCGCTTTTTTTCTCATTTTGAATTCAGTGTAACACTTTGGCCAACAGTAGCGAAAAAACTTTATTTTTCAACCACTGTATTCTATTTTTCAACCGCTAATAGTGGATAATTACAATGTATGTTATCTTTTACATTTCATGTTTATTATAATACATCCATAAAATCCAATTTTACCCCCTATGAAGTTAAAATTTCCAAATCTGCTTCTAAAATAAGGGATTGTGTTTTTTTTTCTAAGATTATCTTTACTTTCTTATTAGCTTTTTTATAGCATTCCTCGCTATAGTTGTCATTAAAATTTGAATCTCGTACTTCGAAAGATCGCGGACACTCATTTCTTTATTTCATCTTTTATCCCTGGTCTGGAGGGCGGGTAAAGAGTTTAGTAACAACAGGGGCGCATGATTTTAAGTTTTTAACAGTTTGAAAATTTTACCTGTTTATTTAGGGCATATGTAGTAAATATTTCATTTAGCTCAACCACCGAATCCATTTGTCTTAAACAAAATAAATGAGAAGTATAATGTTTTAATGTCAGAAACGTTTTTTCTTTTCCCTTTCCTTATGGTTTTGCTATTTTGATTTTGGCTAACAATGATTCATGGTTAGCAAAATGACATGGAATTTCTGAAACAAAAATTTTCGTTTATTCAGAAAATCGTCGTTAAAATTAAGTTAAAATCACATACAAGGAAGAAATGTTTGTTTCGGAAGGTCACCGATTGCAGTATATCTGTGAAATAATCCAAATTGTTTGATAATGCGTGTCGGTCTCGATACAAACATCCTGCAATAAATGTTAACAGTTTCCTTTCTTGTGTTTGTATCCAGAGATCCTCAACTCTAGCACAACTATCTACGTATATCAAATTTCAGTCTGACAGTTTTCAAAGTACTACGTATGTCAATAAAAGCTCCTGAACTATACTGTCACATGGTGGCCAGTGTCACCGTCACTCACACCTATAAACTTTATAACCCTCGATGTCAATATGTCTAGTGTACTAGGTTTTAACTAAGTTTCAGATACGCAAAAAGTAGAAAACTGTTTACAACATATATACCTCATACTTCATTTCATAAAAACTGGAGAGTAGTGATCTAGGGCCCTTTTATGGGGACATCAGCAGTACCATCCTTGCCTAAAACCTAACATAATCATAGCTAGTACAGAAAATTTTCTTGCCCTATATAAGAGCATCATAAGTATGTTAATAATTGGATGAGAGAGATGATAAATTGGCAGGTTATATTGATACCCTGAAGACAACTATCTCAAGGGCCACGCCATGCAGTCCAATGGTGAGTGTAAGGTTGGGTTAGAGCCTCCAGCATTCAAAATTCACAGCATAGTACATGGTAAGGGTGAGAATGATATTCATGTAGTAGTCTCGGTCCATCAAGTGGCCTGAGCCATTTGGCTTAGGCATAACTGCATATGACTAGCTAACTTTTTGTCTTTCTGTTCCTTATTCTAGTATGTATAACATTGTCATTTGTCATGAATTTAACCATGAATTGTGATAAGGGTTGGTAGTCATCTTAATCCAATGGGAACTGTGTATGTTCCACCGATTTGTATTGTTAGAAAGATTGTTTTAAAATGCTGTACATGCTGTTTTAAAATGCTGCACATGCAGTGATACAGAAATGTAATAATTTAAACTGGTTTTAGACTGTCAGGACAACGTAAGAAAATAATTTGGATAAGATAAAAACAATTTTGGTGAGCCTCAGTAAACATTGCTTGATGCATCATTAAATTCTCACTAAAATATGTGCTGGCAATTCTATTCAATTCTATGCATGAGTTTCGTACACTCTTAGGGGATAAAAGAAGTTTAAGAGAGGACTAGCCTATGACTTCAGATAGGAAGGGAAGAACTTTGGAGTCAGTATAAATTATCAATGAAATAATACTGAAATTCCAAATAATAAACTTATTTTGTTGATCTCATCATTCTAGCTTTGGAATTTTTTTTTCTTTTTAATCAATGGCATTTGCTGTGATCCCATTGTAAATCAGTTCTCGGTCTATCATGATCTCAGTTTAGACTGCACCTTGAAAGAATACTATTGTTCTTGTTTATACCATATTTAATATAATATTAGTTCAGTCTCTAGATGACAGTGGTTGAAATAGATATTGGGTGCATTGTCTACGGCCAAGATTTGGTACATTTGACTGGGGCACTGATACAGATGGTTGTATGACATTTGAGTGGAGTGAAGATGGTTCATACTAGAGTCTTCAGAAACATTGTCCATACAGAACATCTTTCTAAATAATGAATTATGACCAGCTGTAATAGCCACTGTGGTTAAGTAGCTACACTTATAATCGCAGGAATTTTGCCCTACATGAATGTGCCACATGAATTTTTGCCTTGCATGAATATGTCCCATGTTATCTAAGCAAGTTATCATTTCCTCTGAAAAATATACAACACTTTAAAGTGTGATTGATAACATGACCCATGGAGTTGTTTATTGATAACCTTCTGATAAATACCGATAAGTGGAACCTTGACATACGAAAGTTCCTACTTACGAAAAATCCAAGTTACGAAAGCAAAGACGAAGATTTTTTTCTTCTGTATACAAAAATAATTCAGGGTGCGAAAGGGTAAAGTCCGAGATTCGCCCGGACCACTGGGAACAATTTTAAAACTCACGCACCGCCAACTGAGTAGACTCTCCACCATCCTCCCGCTCTCCCATTGGTTCCTTATGCTAGTCACTGCCGTAAGATCCTGCTCTCCTATTGGTCAGCATCAAGCCTCTATGTAAAGGCGTTCCTTGACCATTTTTTGTGGCAGCGTTATCGTAAACACTGGAATTCGTTCGTTCACATATATTTCGTTTGTTAACGTAAATTCATGTTAGTGATTCGCTTTCGTTGTACTTGTACTGTAAGTTACTTTATCGTGTTGTGTGTGAACTTAATTACTTACGTTATTAGCATTGGTCCCAAGAATGTTGCTGAAGTTCACTGAAAGATGAGGATGCTTTCTATGGAGAATGAAGATGGAGATAATCAAGAAGTGTTAATGTTCTCTGCCATTTGTTAATGTGTTTCGTTAAGTTTAGTGTTCATGTTTTCTGCCATTTGTCCTCCTCCTCTGTCGCCACTTTCGGAGATCACCTCACTCGAAAGGTAAGGTTCCACATTTTACTACATGTACGCAAAGTATTTCTTGTACCATGTACAGTAACACACTTTATTTACAGGTACATACTACAGTAAAGGTTATGTTAGGTATTAAATGGTCCAAATTCTTGTACAGTGGTACCTCGACATACGAAAAGCTCAACTTACGAAAAACTCAAGATACGAAAGCAAATACAAAAAATTTTACAGCTCTACATACGAAAAGTTTTCAAGATACGAAAGGTTGTTGCTGTAAAGTCCCGAGATTCGCCCGGACCACCGAGAACAATTTTAAAACTCCCGCGCTGCCAACTGAGTACACTCGCCACCATCCTCCCGCTCTCCCATTGGTTCCTGATGCTAGTCACCTCATAAGGTCCTGCTCTCCTATTGGTCAGCATCTACCCCTTGTGCTTTAAGTATTCTATTGGTAAAAGGATGCTGTAAATTGAAAAACTTATTCATGCAATACATTTAATAAAAAAAAAACATTAGGTAAAGATAGAATAAAGAATAGAAATGAATGGTTATTATACTGTTTAGTAGTTTCAGTAGTTGAAGAGAGATAATGAAAATTTATGGCTTACTGTGTAAAGTGATTGCTTGGCGATCGTTCGATACTCGTAAGTGCTGGATGTAAACAGAAGTATGGAAGCTTTTTCTGTTTGTTTATTATAGTTAATGGTTACTTAATAATTATTTGAAATGAGTACATGCAATACATTTAATAAAAATATTGTGAATTAGATATCATAAAATATAAAATAAATCAGACTGCCAACAAATACGTATATTTTAGAATTCTTCTTCTGTTTTATTATTACGTTACGTATACGTATGTTTCATTATAGCTGTCAGTAACTCGGTATCTCCATTAGGTAAAGATAGAATAAAGAATAGAAATGAATGGTTATTATACTGTTTGGTAGTTTCATTAGTTGAAGAGAGATACTAATGAAAATTTATGGCTTACTGTGTGCTAGGAAAAATAATTGCTTGGCGTTCGTTCGGTACTCGTAAGACGGGTAAGAGCTGAATGTAAACAATCGATTGGAAGGTTTTTTTTTTTTTGTGTATTATAGTTAACGATTAATTAATAATTATTTGAAATGAGTACATACTGATTATTTATACATTTTATTGGCATATTCTAAGCTTTTAGCTCTTAGGTTTAGATGTCAGAATCATAGACTAGGCTACAGTAGCAACCGCTAACATAGGCTAGGCTTATTGCTAAGGGACATATGCTAAAGTCCTAATATATGCAGTAAAAATGGGGTTGAACATTATATGCAGTTGAATATTACTCAAGTATGTACAGTATTTTGCCTTTTTGGAGTCATATTTCTTCCGTCGGATCGGCGTCGTAACCCCAGAACATGTGTTTTAGACCTGGAAATATAATTTACTGGGGTGTTTTTGGAGGGCTTGGAACGGATTAGCCATTTTACATGTAAAATGTGGTCCAAGATACGAAAACTTCATGATACGAAGGGCGCCTCGGAACGGATTAATTTCGTATCTCAAGGTACTACTGTATTTAATTGTTTATTGGTTAATTTAGCTTTATTATAAAATTTACTGTGGTGTTTTTGTAGGGCTTGGAACAAATTAGGCAATTTACATGTAAAACGTAGTTCAAGATACGAAAAAATCAGTTACGAAGGCCACTTCGGAACAAATTAATTTCGTATCCTGAGGCACTACTGTATAGGGAATTGGATCTACTTCAAACAAAATTTTCACAATAAAATTATCTCCTGAAACTAAGGAATACCAATACGTTCAGGGAGCTGACTTACTTTGAGGAAACTTTTCACTGGAGTTTTCTCCGGAAACTATACAGCCTGAAGGGGTGGCTCCCAGACCTTCTTCAGCTACTGGTAGATTATCCAAGACTTCTTCCCCAAAAGCCATCTTACTCACAACCCCATTTTAGGAGACACCACCAAGGGTTGTCCATGAGAGGTTATTGCATGATGCAGGTGAAAATCTAGCCTTGTTTACCAGGCCAAGTGGTCAGTCTTCCATCGGTGGTGCCACAATAATCTTCTGAGACCTCTGTGATACAGATTGCAGATTTTATTCTTTATCTTCCTCCACCATTAAAGGGTATTGAGCTATGCTTAGAGCTCAGTATTAAAGCAAAAAGGCCTGGATATATCTTCGAACTCCGACATTAGCAACCTGTTAAAATCCTTCAATATGACAAAACAAAGGAAGGATAATTTGGTCTCCTGGAGTCTGGATGTGGTCCTGAAATGGCTGATGGGCTCGGATTTTGGACCCCATCATCTGCTTCCCTTAGGAACCTGACACGTAAGAAACTTCCTCTTCATTCTTGCTACAGCTAAACGTATCAGTGAAATTCAAGCCACTGGTAAAAGGGTGGGTTTTTCCCAAGGAAGTTCACTTTGCTCCTATACCCTAGGCTTTTTGGCCAAGAACGAGGACCTGTCCAAGCCCTGGCCTTATTTATTACCATTAAGTCCTTAATAGATTACCATTAAGTGCTTAATAGATGTTCTAGGACATGATGAAAAAGAGAGAGTACTTTGTCCAGTCAGAATTCTTAAGATATACTACCTGAACAGGACAGAACAGTTCAGGGTCCATTTAATAATCTTTTATGTTTGGTTAGGAACCCTTCTCATCCTCTTGTCAAGGAATGCCTTGTCGTTCTTCCAGAGAAATTTGATTACAGAGGCACATTTTCAGATCCAGGAGGACATTTTACCAAATTTTTAAGTGAAAGCTCACGATTTCAGGGTTGTGTCAACCTCTTTGGCTTTCAGACATATGTCCTCGACTTCCATTATTCAGTTAACCTACTGGAAGTGCAGGTCTATTTTCACCTCCAACTATTTAAAGGAAGTGGAAACTGTGCAATGATTGTAGTACTTTTGGGATGTTATCGGTGGCTGGCTTAGTATTGGGTGAGGAATTACATAAAGCACCCATTTTTTCTCCCCCCCCCCCTTTTTTTTTTTGTCCTGCCTTGTTGTAGGGTTTTTTACCATGCAAACCAACGAGGATGGGGCTTAACAATTAGTTCAATCACTCGGTAATGCAAGCAGTACTTATTCAACTGTCAAACTCTAAAAACTTGTAAATAAAACTCATTAAAAAAATTTTGTTTCAATCAGACTACTTGAAGAAGGCTGATGAGTTGCTGGAGGCCTCCAAATCCTCATAACACAACCCCTGCCACCTACGAGACCATGAGCAACCACACAAAGACAAAGAAGATGATGAATGAGCAAGTGCTGTATATAGATGTCTGTACAGTAGTACCTCGAGATACGAAAGGCTCAACTTACAAAAAACTCGAGATACGAAAGCCAATGCGAAAAATTTTACATACGAAAAGTTTTCAAGATACGAAAAGTTTCTGAAAGTCTGAGATTCGCCCAGATAACAATTTTGAAACTCGTGCCGCGCGCAGCCATCTTAGTACTAGTAGACTCGCCACCATCCTCCTGCTCTCCCATTGGTTCCTGATGCTAGCCAAGCCATGAAATCCTTCTCTCCTATTGGACAGCATCCCTCCCATCATGTATCTTATACGTATACGTGGTGGTGTACCTATCTCGGTCTCTTTGTACCAACATCTCTATCGTACGCACACGGCATTCGTTCGGTCCAACGATTTCGTTTAGTAACGTAAATTCGTTAGTGATTTCGTTGCAGTATACTATTGTGTTGTGCGGAAACTTTATTGTGTTACTTATACGTAAATTACGTACAAGATAACGTAGTCATGGGTCCCAAGAAAGTTGAAATTCACGGAAAGAATCGCATGCTCTCTTTGGAGACAAAGATGATCATCAAGAAGTACGAAGCTGGTATGCGATTGAGTGTGATCGCAAAGGAATACGGCCGTAATCCGTCGACAATAGGCACCATCCTTAAACAGAAGGAGGCCATCAAAGCAGCTACACCGTCGTGAAGGGCATCACTATTTTGTCCAGCAAGAGGACCCACGTGCACGACGAGATGGAACGGCTGCTCCTCATCTGGATAAAAGACAAAGAAATCGCTGGCGATACAGTAACAGAGACAGCAATCGCCCACAAGGCCAGCGCTATTTTCGGCGATTTGATTGCGCAGGCGGAAGACGACGGAGGGGAAGGGACTTCAACGCAAACCCCAGAGTTCAAGGCTTCGCATGGCTGGTTCGTGAAATTTCGTAAAAACAACTGGCATCCATTCGGTGGTGCGTCATGGGGAGGCTGCCAGCTCGGACACGAAAGCGGCCGAAGCATTTAAGAAGACTTTCGACGAGATGATGGCCAAGGAAGACTACAGTTCTCAGCAAGTCTTCAAAAAAAATGCCTCGTCGGACGTACATCATGGAGGAAGAAAAGAAACTACCCGGGCATAAGCCTATGGAAGACAGGCTTACGCTCGCACTTTGTTCAAACGCCAGTGGGGATTGCAAGGTGAAGCCCCTACTGGTGTATCATTCCGAGACTCCTCGAGGCTTCAAGGCCCACAAAGTGCTGAAGGAGAAGCTTCCAGTGATGTGGAGGGCTAATGCAAAAGCCTGGGTAACGAGGCTTTTGTTCACCGAGTGGGTAAATCTGTGTTTCGGCCCGACAGTGAAGAAATTTTTGGAAGAGAAGCGCCTCCCCCTGAAATGTCTGCTGTTGGACAATGCCCCTCCCCTCCCACCCTCCTGGCCTCGAAAAAAGTATATCTTAGTTTTACCAGACCACTGAGCTGATTAACAACTCTCCTAGGGCTGGCCCGAAGGATTAGATATTTTTACGTGGCTAGGACCTATTGGTTACCTAGCAACGGGACCTACAGCTTATTGTGGGATCCGAACCACACTATAGTCGAGAAATGAACTTCTATCACCAGAAATAAATTTTTCTCTGATTCCGCGTTGACCGAGACGGGAATCGAACCTGGGACCAACGGATTGGGCTTTGGCAAGGCCAGCTCGAAAACCACTCGTCCAGCGTGGAACTTCCTGGCCTCGAGGAAGATATCCTAGTGGAGTATTCCTTCATCAAGATTCTTTTTCTTCCGCTCAGCACCACCCCTCTCCTCCAGCCCATGGACCAGCAAGTGATAGCGAACTTTAAGAAGCTGTACACGAAACATCTTTTCAAGAGATGTTTCGACATCACCAATACCACAAACCTCACCTTGCGTCAATTTTGGAAGGAGCATTTCGACATCGTCATTTGCATCCGACTCATCGACCAAGCTTGGCAGGAGGTTTGGAGGCGAACCTTGAATTGATCGTGGAGGAAACTCTGGCCTGATGCCGTATCCCCCCCCGAGACTTCGAGGGATTCGACGTGGGCGAAGATGGTGCTGTAGAGTCAGAAACAGTTGACGATCCCGAAACTGTTTTGGAACCAGATCTTGACGAGATCGTTGCACTCGGCAAGTCCATGGGGCTGGTCGTCGACGAGGACGACATCAACGACCTTCTCGAGGAGCACCAAGAGGAGCTTACGACGGATGACCTGAAGGAGTTGGAGGCCATGCAACATAACGTCGTTCAAGAGGAGTTCTCTAGCAGCGGCGAGGAAGAGGAGGAGGAGCCTATGACAACGGCAGAAATTAAGAATATTCCAGGCGCTTTTCATAAAGTGCAATCATTTATCGAAAAAAAGACACCTCGAAAAGGCTCACACAGGTCGTATGCTTGCGCAGTTTGATGACGTTTGCCTGAGTCGTTTCAGGAACATTGTGAAAAGTAGGCAGAAGCAATCTTCCTTGGATCGTTATTTTTTAAAGAGGCCTTCATCATTAGCAGGAGTAAGCAAAAAGGAAGAACCAAGTGATAAAAAACAGAAAGTTGAAAGCAAAAAGGAAGAACCAAGTGATGAAAACAGAACGTTGAAAAAAAAAAAAAAAAAAAAAAAAAAAAGCCTACGTAAAAGTAAAAAAAAAGTTGAAAATAAAAAAAATTAATTTGTAGATTTTTGTAAGTTAAGTGTTACAGTTTTGTTAATGTGTTTCGTAAATTTTAGTTTTATAGTTTTCCTTAAATTTTTTATGTTTTCGGAGATAGCCTCACTCGAAAGGTAAGCTTCCACATTTTATGTTACAGTAATAATATTTCTTGTACACTAATATACGCTTTATTTACAGGTTTTTCATTTTTATTCTTAATTTAGGTATTGAATGGTCCAAATTGTTGTATTTCATTGTTTATAGGTCAATTTAGCTTTATTATGAAATTTAATGGGGTGTTTTTGGAGGGCTTGGAACGGATTAGCCATTTTACATGTAAAATGTGTTCCAAGATACGAAAAACTCATGATACGAACCTCGGAACGGATTAATTTCGTATCTCGAGGTACCACTGTACAAGAAGTGCCCCAGGTGCCCGTACTTACAATGTCACTGTATATATGAATGAGCGACCAGGAACTGTGCCCCCGGCTGCAGCTGAACAAAAACCAACCAGGGTGACAAATCAAAGAAGTTTTAATGACTTTCACATATTTCAATGCCTGCTCTTAAAGAATTTATGTTGCTGATAATGTCTTGCAAGAAGTTCTTGGTGGATATGGTGCCTTCAGTGACCACCAAGCACAACTAACGTAACCTCATTTTCTACCTGATAGGAAAGAAATTTAGAAGGCAATTCATAATCACCAGCTTTCAAGTGCTCTTACTCAATACCAACTTACTTTGGCAATACTGTATCTACTCTACAAACAACACAAATCTCTGAGAGCTCCAAGCATCCACCCATCTTGTCAGCAGGGACTACCAGCCTACAACACCTGCAGGAGTTCATCATTGTCTTCCAGGTAAAATTGCACCAGTCTCCCAGGATACCCACTAAACAAACATTCTACATCATATAAAAACATTGAGTCCACCAGAAAAACTACTCTCCCTATCAAATGGCTTCACAGTGATAGAATGTATGGACTTCTGGTAGACCTTTGACCTCTAGGCTGTACTATTCCACCTGGTCTAGAAATTTAAGTGATCTTGGCACCCTTTAAGCACAAGGCAAGAACCCTCTCTTACATTAAACCTAATAAAGAGGTACTTCCAAGTTCCAGTCCACCAAAAAGATACTATGCCAAAAATGACAGAGCTCACACTTTCAGAACATACACCTTCACTCTCCTCTGAAATTCAGTGGCTGTTTCAGAGGTGGATGGATAACTTCTGGTTGACTTCCCATTCTGCATCTGCTACATCAACAACTTACGGTACTCATATTTTCAGAAACCGAAAAGAAACAGTATGTCAGGGCCATAGTGTTCCTCCTACAGGACAACATTAAATGCGTCATCGGTAACCCCCTCTGTTGAGTTTCTAGGGCATAATATCCTCTACTCTTCAAGAATAGTAAATTACTAATGCAGATTCCTTCCCAATATAGCTAATATCAGGTAATTTTTTGCCTTCTGCAGCAGTGCCAAGACACACTAGAGGGCTCCTGCCCAAAAAGACACATCCAAAAGAACTAAGAAAGCACTTGGCAACACTATGAGACACTTTTAGTAATCCCTGGGCCAGCTGCACATCAACTACCGATACAAGCAAAGTTGTGATGAGAATTCTCATTGAACTGTACCACCAAAGCCCCTGGTTTCTTCAGTCAAAAGTTAACGGCAGCAGAAAAAACTACAGTGCATCAGATACTTCTGATATCTATTTTAGGATACACATTTCACCATCCTAACATATGCCTCTTGTCCATGCCTTCACCAAAAACCTAGATGCATACTCTGCCCACCATCAAAGGCGACTGTCAGCAACCATGATAAAGCATATGCCCAGTAAGAAAATCCCCATAGCAGACATCAAGAATGACTGATAAAAGAAGTAGCAGAAAAGAAATACTACTGCACATTCAATAGATAACAAAGACATAAAGTGGTCTCAGTTTTGCTGATGTTTATAGTAATAACTCATATGCAGGCAGACTATCTAATAGTACTTCTATTTTTACACTTGAATTAACTGTATTAGGCAAAGTTCTTGAGATTGTTTCTACTCTACAGGGTAGTTTGTTCCCACACAACATACAAACCCTTAGTCCTTTACATTAGGAATATCCTTATGGCAAAGCTGGAACACAGCCACTAAAACGAGGTGGTTAGGCCTCTTTTCTTTAAACTTTTTTTTTTTTTCCCAGTGGGATATTTTATTTTCTTTATTTTTGTATATGGTTTAAATATGCTGTTTGATATTTTTAATATACATTCTGGCACTTGCCAAGTGCTCAGATTCTTTGGAATTGTATGCACTCAGAAGGTAAGAAGTCCACTCCCAATGATCGTTCTTAACCCTTAAACGCCGAAGTGGTAAAAAAAAAAATTGTCTCCCGTGTGCCGGAGGTGTTTCAGAGTGAGCGCGGAAGTGGAAAAAATATTTTTTCAAAAAATCACAGCGCGCTTAGTTTTCACGATTAAGAGTTCATTTTTGGCTCCTTTTTTTGTCATTGGCTGAAGTTTAGTTTGCAACCATCAGAAATGAAAAAAATTATCATTATCATATATAAATAATGTGATATATGATAGCGCAAAAACCAAATTTCATATATAATTGTATTCAAATCGCGTTGTGCGCAAAACAGTTAAAGGTAACAAGTTACTTTTTTTTCGTTGTAATGTACACTAAATTGCAATCATTTTGATATATAACACATTGCATTATCACAAAATAATGCATGAATTTGTAACGCGCGGACGGAAACAAATATGTTTTTAAAAAATTCACCATAAATCTAAATATTGTCCTAGAGACTTCCAATTTCTTTCGAAATGAAGACAAATGATTGAATATTACTATACTGTAAGAGTATTTGCTTACAATTGCAGTTTTCGACCATATCTGACGAGTTAAAGTTGACCGAATGTCGAATTTTTTTATATATATTTTTTTATATGCAATTATTTCGGAAATAAGAAAAGCTACAACCTTCAAATATTTTTCGTTTTATTCTACATGAAATTGCGCACATTTTCATATATAAAACTCTACGAAATGCCTAATATGAAACGGAGCAAATATTCCGAGAATGGGACGTACGCATTTCGGAGATTTGTGGCGGAGAATCCGCGCGCGGAGGGAAGGAAAGATTTTTTTTTAAATTCACCATAATCTAAATATTTTGCTAGAGACTTCAAATTTGTTTTAAGATGAAGATAAATGACTGAATATTACTAGACTGTAAGAGTTTTAGCTTACAATTGCGTTTTTCGACCATTTCGGTAGAGTCAAAGTTGACCGAACGTGGTTTTTTTCTATTTATCGTGATTTATATGCAAATATTTTAAAAATGGGAAAAGCTACAACCTTCAATTATTTTTAGTTGTATTCCACATGAAATTGCGCACATTTTCATATATAAAACTTTATGTAACGGCTAATTTAAAATGGTGCAAACATTACCACAATCGCACATATGATTTTTTCGGAAGAGTTACCACGCAGACGTAAAGAAAATGTTATTTTTTTCATAAATTCGCCATAAATCGGAATATTGTGCTAGAGTCTTCCAATTTGTTGCAAAATGAAGGTAAATGATTGAATATTACTAGAATATAAGCGTTTTAGCTTACAATTGCGTTTTTCGACGATTTCGGTAGAGTCAAAGTTGACCGAAGGTTGAAAATTTGTCACTTATCATTTTTATATGAAAATATTTCAAAATTGATAAAAGCTACAACCATGGGTTGTTTTTAGTTGTATTGTGCATGAAATTGCGCACATTTCCATATATAAAACTTTATGTAACGGCAAATTTAAAATGGTGCAAACATTAGGACAATCGCACGAAAAAAATTTATCGGAAGTTACCGCGCGGACGTAAGGAAAAAGTTTTTTTCATAAATTCACCATAAATCGAAATATTGTGCTAGAGACGTCCAATTTGTTGCCAAATGAAGGCAAATGATTGAATATTACTAGAACATAAGAGTTTTAGCTTACAATTGCGTTTTTCAACCATTTCGGTAGAGTCAAAGTTGACCAAAGGTTGAAATTTTGGCACTTATCGTTATTTATATGAAAATATTTCAAAACTGATAAAAGCTACAATCATGAGTATTTTTTTGTTGTATTCTAAATGAAATTGCGCACATTTTCATATATAATACTTCATGTAAAGGATAATTTAAAACGGTGCAAAAATTATGTCAAAGTGACGAAATAATTTTTGAGATGTGTCACTGATACTTTTTAGTGCGATAAGAAAGAAATTCGCGCTTGCGCGCCTGCGTAACGATTGTAAACAAAACAACGCCTTGATCCGTGAACTCCCAGCATCCCCCAAGGCGCGTGATTCAAAAGTTTTTGGCTGGTAGGCCTATAAGTATTTTTCCGCGGGTTTTTAAAAAAACTTTTTTGAGTCGACGTATGGTACGTCCATTCGGCATACGGGAGACATTTTGACTTAACATTTAATACGTCCATTCGGCGTTTAAGGGTTAAGAGATTCGGGAGCCTTGATGGGCACTTGAATTCCTTAAAATTTCTACTGATCACTGAGTGCTCAGAAGCTGATAGAAGACCACTCTTGGTAATCAATTTTACAATATTCATGAGTCTCACTAAGCACTCTAATTCCTGGGAAATTTAAGAGCTCACCGAGCTCTCGGATTTTTGGGAATTGTGAGTGCTCGGCTGGTGTATTATTGATTGCCCGGGATTTTATGGAATCTTTGGCGTTTCTCAACCAGTATAGGGGAGTTTGCTCTCCAGCCTTGTTTAGGTATAGAATGAACGAAGTGCTGAGACATGTTTTGACACTGCCTGCTAGCACTTTAAGTGCTTGGTCAGGGTCCATCCCTGTGTCTTGGACCTTAGGGTCCAAACACGTAAGATAACAGACACAGAATCCCCCTTTTGAACTTTCCTTTAGAGGAGGGGCTTTGACCTCGGAGACTAGTGCATTGGGAGGAAAGCGATAGTTCTTATCAGATAAGTACTGCCCCATAGTCACATTGACATAATCTGCTCAGCTCCCTCGATTTGGCTTGACCTGCTTGGATCAGCCAAATAATGTGCTCTCCTCAGGTTGGCTGCAGTAATCACAAATTTGATGATCGCCTATGATGTACCATTCCTGCTGGTTCTAGCAGGACAGGTAGAAATGCCCTTTATTTAATTTATTGGTCACATCACCTCATTTTATTTATTAATCATCTTTCCACAAATTCATACATTCATTCATTTACCATAATATAATTTATTTACTCTTCATTACGGCGTTGAATGGCCTTCTTGGCCCCCATGCCTGGGCTTTTACCGAAAATATCATACATCCATCCATCCATCCATCCATCCATCCATACTTTCTCCTTACCTGCTCTCTTGACCCTTGGTTTTCTGAGAGGTACAAGGCAGACAGAGCGAACTCTGGTGAGTTTCTCTTTTCCAGAATTCTGCTACAAGGGTTGGTATTTCGAGATCAATCCTCAGATCCTCCCATTATACAATCAAGTAGTTAAGGAAAGTTTCATTGGGTTCTGCCAAATCTCCCTTCAAGGAGATAAAATTGGGAGTTTCACACCTTGGGAAAACTGAGAGGTTTTTCCGTAGGATACGAATATGTACCCTCAATTTTAATCAAGTAGAGATCTTTGCACGGATTCATCAGCGCATTGATCTCTGGAATAGGACCTCAGCTTCCCCTTTGAATAAACCTCACTGCTCATGCCCCTTGCTCTTCCAGGAGAGAGAAGGGTTTACATAGAGGAGCTGTATTCCTTGCTTGTGAGGGCGTTTTCAACTAGAAAAATACCCTTTCTCCAGACAAGGAGTTCATTCAGAGTTCAAGGAGCCCAATCAAGCTTCTTATCTTTCTGCTGCCCCAGCAGGGGCAATTATTCTTTACCTTGGAGGGGTCCTGTGCTGACTGCAGATGGTTTTGTCTCCTCTTCATCTGGACTTGGGCCTCCTGCTGTTTTCCTTGTCCCGAACGACATTCCTCTTGCAACAAGAGACAGTGAGCTTGAAAGATATCATGATGGTGTCTCTCCAGGCAGTCTCTTCTCCACTGCTTGTGTTTGAAATCTATAATATTATAGTTATTAACAGTGTTTCTAACTTGCTTTCAATAAGAATCCCAGAGTCACTCTTAGTGCTTATGTTGTACTACACAGACACATTTTCACTAGTACAAGAATATAGGCACTTTAGACGTTAAAGAGGATCTCTTGAAGTTTATATAGACTGGTGAGGCATGGAAACAAGAGTGTATTGAGGCTGTGCCAAAGACCTTGACATATTTGAGAAACCCATTAAGAGGAGAGTTGCAAGAAAAGTTAAGGAAAAACGCCAAACTAGTTGTACTGAAAACAACCACCGATTTGCATGTCGATTTGTATATGTAGCCTGCACACAGGAAATTGATTTAGCAATGGTTTTGGAATACCCTCTGACACCTTACCCACTGTCTCTTAGCAAGTATCGATGGATCAGCGAATAAAGAGATCTAAATCAGCCTTAGCCTGAATGATTTGGTGTCACATGGTGTGTACCAGATGAAATTAATGTCATCATATATGATGTGATGGCAATTATCCAAGCTTTATCTTCAAGCATTCCGGATTCATATGGTGGCCTGACAAGGGAGCTTTTGATCACGGAGTGCAAGACAGATGTCAGTGAGGTTCATGGAGTTTTTGATGCATATGAAAGGAGCGTCAAAGATGTTGAACAGGAGACTAGAGGTGAAATTGAAGGTGACAGAGTAAGTTATCAATGAAAGTGCACAAATTCGACCTAAAGACTTTAAAATAACCAGCCCTAAATCCAAAACCTACAAAGCATCCCTAATCAAATGTCTGATTTAAGAGTGGAAATATGACATTTAGGCTGAAGTGATACAATAAGGGAGGGAAGAGGGTAATAGCAACCCTTGCAAAAGTAGCACAGAGTCACAGAAGTAAGGGTATGGAGGAGTGATATGGTAGTTACATTTGACAATATCTTAATGGATAGTTAACGAGCGGTTTGCTTGTTTGGCGATCGTTTTGGGGTGTCTGCTGGCGCAGTTGCCAAGTCAGCCAGCCAGTCTGTGATGAGTGATGGAAGAGGACAGAAATAAGGCAGATTATTGATGGTCAGTTGTTGTTGCGTGATTTGATTGATTTTGAAGTTGTATAGTTGTTGTGTATGTCTGTCTGGTTGCTGTTGAGCTAAAGAGTGTCAGTTGTATTTGATTTTGTGTTTTGATGTTTGTGAGTTATGGTTGGAGACAGTGTTGGCAGTTGTTTGTGTATTGATTTGTCGAGTTGTCTTTGATGTTGGTGTTGTTTGTACAATGAGTTGTTGTGTTTCTGAGTTGTATGATTTGTTGTGTTGTTTTCGAGTTGTTGGTATTTGTTTGCGTATTGGTGCTTGTTTGTCGTTGTGTATTGAATTCAGCAGTTGTTGTGTCTCGACAACTGTATCCAGTGGACGACACTGCGTCTCGCCCTGAGTGTCTCGAGTCTAAGGTGAGTACATGTGTTTGTGTTTTGTGTGTTGTGTGTCTCATTAAGCCAATTGACCTGCGTAATTAGTAACGTAAAGGGGAAAGTGTGGCTGGGGGAATTATTTGTCATCAGTAAATGTAGGGAGATCTTGTTGCTTGCTTTGTTTTGCTTGTGATCCCGCCACAAGGGAGGCAGGTACATAGTTCAGAAGTCACTGTGGCCACATAGAAGCAGGTACAAGAATCTGTGGTGGTAATGTTGTGGTTTTGTTTTGTGGGTCCCTCATTAAGCCAATTGACCTCTGTGCCCCCCCGTAATTTAGTAACGTAAAGGGGAAAGTGTGGCTGGGGGAATTTATTTGTCATCAGTAAATGTAGGAGGAGATTTGTTGTTAGCTTGCTTTGTTTATTGCTTTGTGATTCCCGCCACAAGGGGAGCAGGTTACATAGGTTTCAGAAGTCCACATGTATTTACTGTGGCCACATAGAAGCAGGTACAAGAATCTTTAACCATCTCTGCCAGATCAAAAGTGGTGGTAATGTTGTCATGCAGGCAAACATTACTGATATACTGATTCTGTTGTTATTCTTCATTTCACAGGTAGACCTGAGAGTACAGATGGGAAGTGGCCAGTCTCAGATAATGCATGGCGATACATAGACATTAATAACCTGGTAAACCGTCTAGAATAGTCGAAGTATGCAAAGCCCTGCTAGGCCTACATGCCCTAACGGTGTTATTACGAATCCAGCTTTACTAGAAATTGCAAAGACAAACCACTGCAGATTGGAAGGGAAAATTATAATTTTCTCAAAGGTCTTTCCATGCTGCGAGAAAAAATAACACCAGACCTTGGCGGCAGCAGCAAAAACATAAAACAGTTTGTTTGTGTTCTATGGAATGCCAAAAGCCACATCAGTGAATGCAGCAAGAAAAGAGATTTTTGAGTGAGAGGTATAAGGCAAAGAAAAGTGAACCACTACTATCCAGCTTTACTCGGCTAAATGCCACAATGTTACCCCCATGCCATGACTGCCTTATGCAGAAAATCAAGAGGACAAACTACATTGCAGAAAGATCCATTCACCAACTGAACAACGATGGAAGGAGGAAGATGGCGTGTATAAATCAGTGTGGTTCATGGGTGATCAGCTGCCCACAGATCTTAGCAAGCATTTTGAAGACATTCATGCTGACGATTCTGATTATTCTGATCAGATGAATGAAGATCGTAAAAGTTTTTTACCAAAGGCATCAAATTGAATGAAAAGATAACTATCAATTGTGTAGTGATAATTGATTGATAACTATCTAATTGTGTGGTAAAGTTATAGTTTCTGATACAGTAATTAAAAGTAGTGTCAGATAAAACACTTTTGAGTGTAAAAAAGTACTTATAGATGGTCATGTGGCACGTAGAAAATACGTATAGCTTGCAAAATATTCACTTTATAACTTTTTACATGAATTATTTGAATTTCCCACACTCTTTTTCATTTAAGATATGATTTTAGTATCATCATAATGATTATAAAACAAATGTAAAATATGAAACTGAAAAATGCAAAAAAAGCATAAAAAATGCAGAAATCTTATAAAACGCAATGGTTAGGCTTGTAAGCCCTTGACTATCGTTTTCAGCATACTTATTTTTTTCTTTTTTTTTTTTTTACCTAGGATAAGATGTCAAACCTTTCCAGGGAAATATTGGAATTAAAGGTGGTCATCTCTGGAACCATAATAGAAGCGACATTGACGACGCACATGACAACACCGTTCTCCCTTCCCCCCTTATAGTAGAAGCCATGGAGCAATCCATATTTTGATTAAAAGAAGTCATGCCGCCACGACGTAAACCGTGCCTGCCTCATCGTCAAGTAGGAGCCATTCAAAATGCGATACGCGAGCGGTGCTTTGGAAATTTGGATCCCCCTCATGGTGTACTTTTGTGGTCGCAATTTTAGGGGTTGCCAGTTTGTCATGGGACTAGAGCTGTCAGGTGCACTGTAGGCACTGTACCTCCTTTCACAATAACTTTCTTCCATCTTGCTACCCATCCTCTCTTAACAATTATTTCATAGTGCAACTGCGAGGTTTTCCTCCTGTTACACCTTTCAAACCTACCTACTCTCATTTTCCTTTCTAGCTCCGAATGACCTTATAGGTCCCAATGCTTGGCCCTTGGCCTATACTCTATATGCCTATGGTTATGAGCTAGTAAAGGGTAATCGTAATTATAACATTGATAAGACTCCACATACTGAGCAGCATGAAGCTTCATATGACTAGATATTTGGGGAAATCGAGATTCACAGCTAAGTGTGCTTATCAAATGCCACGTTTCTGGGTTTGTTACCGATGTCGTGTGTCTTCTCAGAGTACGTTTGCGGACTTCCCATACCCCCCCCCCCCCTCTCTCTCTCTCTCTCTCTCTCTCTCTCTCTATATATATATATATATATATATATATATATATATACATATATATATATTATATACCAAGAAAAACTTGTTCCCATGGTAATAATCTTCTCAAGGTTTTGTGTATATTCGGTCTACAAGTAAAGTAATAAGCGAAAGCAAAAAACATTCGCTAAGCGCATGTTGCCATAAAGGAAAAGAAATCGGGAAAGTAGGCTGCCTGTGACATCAGCAGTACTCGGAGTTTCTTCCCCTCGGTGCTAAATATAGTTGAGTTAACGCCTTCTCTCCTCCTCCTCCAAAACCCTGTCTCTCCTGTACTTTACCTCGCCTTTAGACCATAAACCAGCTGTGGTGAATTTCCAATTGAAGGGGATGGTGGCAAATTCGATTTTGTAGTTGATGTTGCTTCTGTTGTATTCCATCTGAAGCCCCTTTGCACATCTTTGCAGAATGCTAGGGAGACTTCACAGACGGAAAGGCGCGACTAACGTGAACGCCAAAGACTGTCGTTGAATGAGAAGGAAAAAAAAGGCAACCTTATCACGTTGGTCCGTTTCCTCTGACGACAAAAAGGGACCTTCTCTCTGCCACGTGCTGGCTGTCTGACACAACTTCTATAAATAAGAAAGGCAGATTCTCCTCTGAGAGTAACATAGACTAGCCATTTTTCTTCCAGTAGTTTACATCAAGAAGGATCTTAAGCGCTACTCCGTGACAAGGAAATTACATAATCTCTCTGTTGGCAGCGGATAAATTTACATTATTTCTGGCCGCATACTTCATCGTAATAACCCTTGTGAAACCAACCAAGTTCAGCTTTGTACATATTATTATCACTGTTGTTGATACTGTATTAGTAATGTATACATGTTCTCATATGCAAAGCAGCGAATTTACTAAGGAACGATCCAAAGCACATAACTGCCATTCGTGAAAAAGGAAGCGCGAAGGAACAAAGAAAGGAGCAAAGCCTACCCACAGCATAATGACAATGAACAAACAATCGAGGGGAAGCCGAAACCAGACATAATCAGAGGAACTTGAGTACACTTGGATTTATCGTCGACAAGAGACCCCAACTTCCAAGACTGTGAAACACAAAGTACAGCTGCTCTGAATAACTAAGCTGTGTGCAGTTAGATGTGAAGATGTAATACTTGACTGTTTCCCAGGTATCTTTGTAGTCAGACAACACTAAATGAGTGTGCATCCCTGAAAGTTATGGACTAAGTTCTGTGTTTTCCCTCACCAACTTTTTACTACTACTTAATAAGAGTACGTTGAATAGAATAGTAGTAATTTTAAAGCTATTAGGTACATATCTCAGAATCAGGCCTTTCGGACCCATCACAGGAGAATAATTTGGTTATAAATGCAGATTATTCGTAAGTTGTAATTCCTGAGCCGTATTGGAATTGATTTACTTATTTTTTTGAGAAGCATTCAATATTACTTTTTTTATGAGAAGCATTCAAAATTACCGATTCATTTTACAACGCAAGTGATTTTAATTACCCTGCCTTTTTGAAAACCAGTGACAATGAGCGCAATTATCATTCATATCTCCTTTTAATATTGGCGTAGGTTTGCATGAGATACCTTTATTGGAGATAACTTTGAGGTAATTCATGACTAATACTGTATACATGAAATCATGTGGTGGGTATATTTAGTTGGGATGTGAAAGTTACTGAGTTAACTGTAGAGAGGCTACACCTCTTTAACTTTCTGAAAAATAATTTTAGGAATTCAAACCGTGAAGGTATTCATTTATCAGGTTTGCTTGGCTCATGTATCATGTTTCTCAGAAATTCAAGATTTCATATATATATATATATATATATATATAATATATATATATATATATAGATATATATATATATATATATATATATATATATATATATATATATATATAAATATTTTTTATAACTTCTCAACCAGAAATTATGACACCCAACCATCCTTTGGTGCTAGTGGTGTCTTACCCTCACAGTGCTGATATCTAGATAGTAAGTTATATGCATACCAAATTCGGTTGAAATTTGCTCAATGCGTTTCAGAGTTACGCTGTAACACACATACATGCATACATACATACATTATATTATAATATATATATATATATATATATATATATATATATATATATATTATATATATATATATATGTTATATATATATATATAGATATATATATATAATATATATATATATATATCATATAGTTATATATATATATATAATATATGTGAGTGTTGGGGGGGGGGGCGGTGAAGTAGTTCAATGTATTTCAGAGTTACGCTAAAACAAACACACATGTACATACACATATATATATATATATATATATATATATATATATATATATACATATATATATATATATATATATATATATATATATATATATATATTATTGTATATATACACATGTATGAATTTGTTCAGAATAACTCTGAAACGCATTGAGCAATTTCAACAAAATTTGGTATACATATGCCTTACTATCTAGAAAAGAATACTGAGGGGGTAAGACATCAATGCACCAAAGGGGATGGGGGTTTGAGAGGGCGTGACAGAGAGAGGGAGAGGAAGTGAGAGAGAGTAGAGGGGCTGTTAGAGGGTTGGAGAGAGAGAGATAGAAATGGTGTTTAAGGTTGGTGAGGGAAGGTTCCAGTACTCTGTTACGGTTTGGTTACGCGGAGGGTGTAGTAAGGGAAATAGTGAAGGAGAGTTGGAGAGAGTATATACTATATAATATATATATCTATATATATATATATATATATATATCTAATAATATATATATATATGTGTGTGAAGTATATATATATATATATATAATATATATATATATATATAATATATATATATATACTCATACATGAATAATACTTTTGAAAGACGAAGTACCATTTAAAATTTAAGCTTTCTCAATCTGGATAAAGTAAGCGTTCTTGTACTGTAATATAGAGAACTAAAAAGCAAAGCCAAAGTTCCCTGCATTCTAAGCGTTGGCCTTCAATTCAAAACCCGTCGGCGACCCAAAGTGCTTCCCCTTACTCCGAGTACTTTAATTGTTCGTTTAATGGAAGCACTTGCAAGTTGCTGCTAGCAGAGCACCAAATAAATAAAAAGTTGTCCTTTAAATACAAAAAATGTAAAAATAAAATGTGGAGTGCGAAAAATTTTAAAGAACGTCGTTTATACCATATAAGATGCCTGATTTTACAGATTCTTAAGCCTAAAGGCAAGGTCACCATTGCTGTCAACCGAAGAAATATAAATGCTACCAGAAATGTTTCTTATCATAGTGCAAAGGGAACATCAGTAGCAACTGTACTTCTGCCTCTTTAGAGTTCATGCTTGATATGCGTGCCACTCCTGCTCTCCAGAGGCTGCTCCAGTTGTCTGGTGTGTCCACCTCTCTGGAGGCTGCGCCAGCTCTGACTGGTACTCCTGCCTCTTTGGAGGCTGCATCAGTTTATCTGGAGCTTATACCCCTCTGGAGCCTGCACCAGTTCTGACTGACACTCCTGATGCTTTGGAAGATGCAACAGTTGTGTCTAACACTTCCACCTCTCCCCCAGGCAGCGCCAGGTTTGCCTAGCTCTCCTGAGCTTGACATTTCTCCTACAAAGATGTCATCAAGGGTGCCCTATATCCATGATACTAGGGAGGCTGTGCCAGCTGTAGCAGGTTCCTCGTCCGTGGAAACAGCACCATTGTAGACCTTAAAATGGAAGTTAAGTGGAAGTAATAACCAGTCTCCTTCCAGAAACAAACATCAAAGGATTAAGAGTTAAATGGGAAGGACTAAAGTTCTTCAAATCAGAAATGTCTCCTGTATGTACGGCTTTCTAGGAAACAGTACATAATTTGGTAATGATGTGTATTTGAGCCCATGAGAGTATACAGCCTATAACATCAGTAGAGGAAGCCTTGGGGTGTAGATCTATATAGATGCCCCAATGAATCCTACTTATATCAAGTCTACACTTCAAATGATAGTTGTGCTGATCCATTTGCAAAGAAAATATACAGTACGTATGTTCTTCCTATCCGCCGCGAAGTGGAGTCTTTCCCATTGATGAATTTTAATCCCTTATCCAACTAATACCACACCTCTATGTTATTCTGGGTGATATGCTCCCAGAATATGAATAGGAGAAACCCTCTTTGGAGTGATATAATTGCCAGTCAGAGAGGAAATTTACCTTTTTCCATCATAGAAAGTGAAAATATGGGAATCGTAAACATGGGGGAGTCTACACATGGTCATGTTCAGATGGCCTCATTGTCAACAATTGACCTATCCGTATGCAATGATGACTGCCTTGCTGATTTCAGTTGGAGATTGATAAATGATAGATTTACCAACGACAGTTTTTCGTTGGTAATAAATGTATTTTGAAATTCTCCCCAGTCCAGGAATACAGTACAGTTGATGACTCTGCCAATGACTTTCCCTCTATAGCTCTTGGCATTTTTAATAGGAGTATAGGACTTGTTTGTTTGTTTGTATGGTGTTTTTACGTTGCATGGAAACAGTGGTTGGTTATTCAGCAACGGAACCAACGGCTTTACGTGACTTCCGAACCACGTCGAGAGTGAACTTCTACCACCAGAAATACACATCTCTAACCCATCAGTGGAATGCCAGAGAATCGAATTCTCGTCGGTGGCGGGCCAAGACCATGCCTATCACGCCACTGAGGCGTATATAGGACTTGTTAATGCCAAGAAATTCATAATTATGAGGCCAACATTCACCAGTTATTGCAGACGATAATGTGAGTGTTACCATATTGATTTTCAATGGACAAGAGTTCTTTTCCACAAAAATTAAAAAGGCACAAAAGTATCTTGGACAATTTTCATATTAAATTCAAAAACTTCTCTGACTGTAGTTTGGAAAAGGGTGAGAAAAATAGCAAGGAAATATACTCCTTGTCAGCCTCCAGTTCTCAATTGATGGTTGTGAAGCTGCAGATCCCCTGTTGGGTGCAAATCATTTTCTAGTTTCCCAGATGTAGCAAAGGACGAAGCCTCTTCTGCTCAAAGAAGGTGAATGCAATCGGTAGAAAAGGATTTTAATATAACAAGCAATACACAAGGCAATGTCCCTTTTCCTTTGATCGAATTTGAACCAGCTCTTAAGCCATAACATAGTCAGTGATAAGCAGTCACCAGAAAATACCAGAGTCTGGTACAGATTTTAGAGGCTCCCTAATTCCTTCACCAGCAGATCTATCTTTATATTATTTCCTTGACTGCCTTTCTGTGTGTGTATCCCTAAATCAGCTTGCATTTCCATCTACTGTGTCCTGACCCATAATCCTAAAAATTCTTATCTTAGCCATTTTTTTTTTCCAGGACAGTTCTTGACACTTTTTTTAATGAAATCATATTTGTCCAGCAATGAAGCTTGTTCCCAAATAAATTGTGAAAAGGATCTCCATTCTCTTTTACTTCAGGAACACGATGTTTGCCACTTTTCCATCACTGTCTGCCAGATACCTTCACATTAAAGTTGCCCAGTACAACCAACATTTCTCACACTGAATCCACTTAAATACAGGTCACTGTCACTGTCATTGTTACAACTTTTTCCTCCTGCTTACTTATAGTATCTGGTGTTAACATAATTCCCCATAGTCTTCCTGACTCGCAATAGCGACCTCTTTTCATGATCTGTATCTCAGTCTCCCCAGACACATTCACGTTTCGTCCTTCAAAATAAAATATTTTTTGCCTTTTCCCCAAGGCCTTCAAGAATATCCAGCTCTCTCTCTCTCCTAGACATACATTTCCTATCATACATTTCTTCTTTTCTACATCACATCCGTGAATCACATTCAAAACCTAAAGATTAACTCTTGCATATCTCTATTATATGTACTCTTATATTTTTGTCTGCCAGGCATCTCTTTCCTAATGGAGGGGTGGTATCACAATAGTACAACCTTGCAGTTTTGCTGCAAACCTTCAGAATGGGGTTATTACCCCTGTGTACATTTTTTCTTAAATGAACCGATGCCAATCACCATTTTCAGCTGGGGGGGACTGGTGGATGCTAGGCTATGAGCAATATACGTACAGACCTAGCTTATGTGGGCTAAGTGTTGTACTGCTGTATGATGCCTACTTTGGCTAATTGCATCATGTATGCAAGGTAGGCCGTGGTTTGCGTCTATATTGCAACAATTTACTCAATTTTATTTGTGACCTTTAAAGAAAATTTAACTTCATTTTATTGGTGACCTTTAAAGAACATTAATTCATTTCATTCTAGTTTCCTTTATGCGCCACAGAAGAAGAAGAAAAACACTGGTTACGGATCTTTTCACTACCACCACCTAGGTTGTTCATATGTATGTGGTAAGTGCTTCGTTCATGAAAGTTGTTTATCTCTGTTCATGTTTTGAATATCTGACTGACTGTTTGGTGGTTCCTTTGTTCGCTGCTTCACTATTTTTATTTTTGTTTAGGGAGTGTGGATTCAGTTCATATAGATAGAGAGTTCGCTCACCTATCACGGCAGGACGTTACGGTGAAGAATTTCTGCAGTTCTATGGCACTGCTATCTGATCTGAGGGCCTTCTTGTGTGTGTATATATAAATATATATATATATATATATATATATATATATATATAATGTGTATGTGTGTGTGTGGAGAGAGAGAGAAGAGAGAGAGAGAGCATTCTCACCTACCAAGCAAGGACGCCCAAGTTTTACTCTTGCCTCTTGGCCCGAGCACTGAATTTTGTATCCGGCTGTCAAGACAAGTCTAGTGGTTGCCACTACGGTATATAAAAAAAAAAGGGGGGGGGGAGGGGGGATAGCTAACAAAGTCATCTTGTGATATGTTGATATGTATTGCAAATTGGAAGACTAACACCGTCTGGCATCCATTTCTTTTAAAGGGGAAATGTATAGTGGAAAAAGATGTACTCAATTTTGTGCTTGCGTATGCTAGAGATACATAGCACAAGAGCAGGGTAGCATATGTTCGCCCTAATTCCTTCAGATACGAACAAGCTGTCGCTGACGCTTTTGAAAAATATATACTTCGTAAGTGCAATTGTGTTAATGTATGCATGTTTATATTTGATTTCTGAATCATCCTTTTTAATGGAGGTTGTTAGGTTACTTAAAAAATTAAAGGAAAAACATTTTCTTGTGTAATTAGAAACTTTTTAACCAATCGTTATCTTTCGTGGTAGGCTAAGGATGTAAAGTACTTGAGAAATAAAGAGCCAAATGATCCTAGGTAATAAGTGAGTAACGTGAGAAACTGATTGTTTAATCTAGTAATCATACCGAGCTAGAACTGGAGTGTGGCTGCCAAACTAATCTTTTTTTTTTATCTTTTTTTTAGAGAAATTATACAATATTTTTACAACTTTAACAGTATTACAAACAGAATTTTATCAAAATCGACTTGATATAATAAAAAAGATTAACAAAATTTTTATCCTACCGTTCGATTTGACATTCAAATATTTTTGAGTGTACATTTCACAAGTCAAATCGTTGCCATCCAGGCGTTGATATAATGGCGATAACTTGAATGGTTCATGAGATAAACTAGATTACAATATAAGTCGGAATGCTAGGTATGGCAAAGTTATTTAGAATTGTGCTTTCAAGGTTAAATAACTGTAATAAGGAAGAGAGAGAGAGAGAGAGAGAGAGAGAGAGAGAGAGAGATGGCGTATTTCCGGTCTTGTGGCGCCAGACTGGGAAAGTGTCTCTCACCTGGCGCGGTGGCCACTTACGTGGTCTGGTCGTCTGCCGTGGGAGAGCTGTACTAAATACAAGTTGATTAAGGGGATGAGTGGGAAATAAAAGAAAGTACACAAGGAGCGAAGAATGAAGGAAAATAGAGACCAGGAGATGGAACCAGTAAATTACACATTAACAGTGAGACTGTTTAGTTCTGTCACCGATAACTGTAACTTACTAAAAATTGATTGTATGATTACCAGAAGTCATACTTTATTTTATAATGTTTCCCTGGGTAATCTTGTTCGTTTCAAAGATTAATCGCCATATATTTGAGAAAAAAGTATTGGAGTTTTGATATGTAACCTAAGACAGATGTTGATGATACCTGTGAATTCCTGAGGCTTTTTGTATGATCGTAAATCACTCCAATTTTGTATTACTTGATATGTAATTTAATTATAGGTGAAGTTTTATGTGTTTGTTTTGGTGGCTGGTCCACGTCGATGAGTGTTTATCAACATTTTATTGATATTTTAAAGTTTCTTTAGCACCTGATACTTTTTTTGTGTGTTCAACGTCACATTATTCCATTGTTTGTCTTATATCCATAGCCATGTAATATGCGAAGTAGATTATCATCATTCACAGCTAAATGTATTTTATTTAATTGATTATGACAAAGAATATTTCTCATCCTCTGTATGTTGTACATTCTTTAGATATCAAAACTTTGTATCAAATGTAAACTGGTCAACAACTGATGACTGTCTTATTCGTTTGAATGTCTTGTTCTTTTGAAAGAATTGACCCAAAGTTTACAGAGATCCTGCATATATATATATATATATATATATATATATATATATATATATATATATATATATCACACATTGTAGGTGGACTAAAGTTTCGTACGATGAGATGGCTAGTCAAGATCTAAAGAGTAACTGTTATTCGTTAGATCTTGAGTTGGTGCTTGGTGGTGATCGTGTTGTATTCATGGGACACTATAATTATTCTGATCGTCGTATATGTTTCGAATACTTCGATTAACTGACAATTACAGCATACTACTTGAATTCCTACTAGAAGTGTCTTTCAGTAACATGTAGTGATCCTTTTCATTTGAATCGGAATTTTGAATTTTCACTGGCAAAAGGGAACTCTTAGAGAACTTGATGAGCGATTTAGAAAATGCTAGTATGTATTGGTTTAGATGTGGCCACTCCACTATTAAGTGGTTTTTCCGAGATGAAAGTGCTCTTTCTTGACATAAGCTCGCCCTTAAGGCCTACACATCATAATCATTCAATCAGTAGTATTTTGCTATATCTTACTCATGTAAATGACATGTAATATTTTTCAATAAAAGTTAAAAAAAAAAAAATCAGTCCAGAACATTGAGTATCGTTTGCACAAGAGGAAACATTGCTCTTATTTGATGATCAAGGACAAAGTAAAAACTAGGACTGAATTCATTATATTCAGAAATACTTGGTTATACCCAGCTGACTGCTTGCCTGTGTAAAATCTTGACGTCTACTTCTTGATAAGAATCTCGTCGCTAATGAAGTTTTTTTTTCCAGTAATACTGATCTTGGGCTTAGGTGTTTTGTTAGAAATTGCCATAATTGAAGCTTCACCTTACTTCAGCAGATTTATTGCACTTTAGCTGGGTGTTTGGTAAATCAGATTTTTCCGCTGTAAACATTTGTACTGAATCAGTTACGGGCTGCTCTGTGAGCAAGAGCCCGTGCTGACACAAGGTCAGCTTAATCAAAAACAACAACAACAACTGAATCAACGTGATGCTCAAACAAAACATTTTAGTTGGACAGGAACCCTGATAGCTGTTGCATTGGTCGAAAGAAAAAATTCATCTGAATACGCCAGTGCCATTATTCTTTTAATTTTTTGCAAATAAGTCTTGCAAATGCATGAAATTTACAGAACAAGATGGTGTGAAAAACGTGGGGTTTTGATTTTTCCCAACAAAAGTATCATCCCTCATGTGGAGTTTCTGGCAGGACTCTTCGCTTCACCTTCAAGGCCAAAACAATATTAACTGCAAGTTGATGAATGTCAGTTTTGTACCCATTCCTATTAGCAAAAGTGTTTAAATGTTCAAGAAGTTTCGTCACAGGATTCTTACGCCGTGAGAACAGCAATGTTTTGAACATTTGTTTTATGTTTTGGCCCTTTAAAAATTTAATTCTTACCAGTTAATTATTATTATTATTATTATTATTATTATTATTATTATTATTATTATTATTATTACTCGCAATATGTACTCATTATTACAGGACAAATCGAAGAGGCTGTTAACTAACTTAGCAGACTTCTACAAAATAACATAACCAGGTGGAAATGGAGAAAAACGGCTTAAACAGCAATGAAATTGGTACCAAGTGAAGGGAAGAGTATAGGCATCAATAATTATGAATAAATAGCTCATAAGAAATAGAAATGTGGACAAAGTTAAGTATATCTTAGTTTTACCAGACCACTGAGCTGATTAAAAGCTCTCCTAGGGCTGGCCCGAAGGATTAAATATTTTTACTTGGCTAGGAACCAATTGGTCACCTAGCAAAGTGACCTACAGTTTATTGTGGGATCCGAACCACATTATATCGATAAATGAATTTCTGTCGCCAGAAATAAATTCCTCTGATTCCGCGTTGGCCGTGCCGAGAATCGAACAGAAATGTCGAGATATCATCAGTAGAAGTTGACAGATGCTATACAAAAAGAGCGGCATGCACTAACTCCAGAAGCTGTGGCGTTCAGTATTGTCAGAGTTCAGGTTCCTTATGCTTAAGGAAATTGCCAGCTATTTCATCTTCCAGTTATGACTTGGGTTGTTGTTGCATAAGAAAAGTGAAAGGTCGGAGTTGGTGCAGATTTCCAGAATTGAGAACAGTGATTCAGAACCACACTAATGAAAGCTGGAGTAAGCCTTACGAAGAAGTGCTTGGCGTTCTGACCTGAGGAGTTTTCTTTTATTCTGGCGATGATAAATAGTCAAGGTCATTAGCATTAAAGTATGCTCATAAAAAAAAATCATACATTTTTCATTGCAACACCCAATTTGACTGACACATGTCCGAGAAGTATTGTAGAAATAAATATATACATGAAGTATTGCCAACTCGGGAAAGAAATGATGCATTTATTTTATTTTTGTAGAATGAATAAAAACTAATACTAGTTTGAAAGATAGGAACACTGCAAATGTATTATTACCAGATTTTATATCTGGTATTTGGTATAGTTATAAATCTGCGTTTTTGTTAGATAATCCACACTTAATTGTTTTAATAAGAGAAAGTATATACAGAAATAGGTATGTATTGCGTAAATAATTTAAAAACATTTATTCTCATTTATTTTTTATAATATATATATCTATATATATATATATATATATATATATATATATATCATAATATATCTATATATATATATATATATATATATATGTGTGTGTGTGTGTGTAATGGATATGTATATACAGTATATATGGGTATGTGTATATGTATGTATATACATAGTAAATTTAAGTATATTGCTCTATAAAACATATGATTATATATTTGTTGATTTTGTACATAAATTACATATATTGTATGTGTATTTAATTAATAAAGAGTAAAGTTATTCATGCGCACATTTCGTAAGTGGAAACGATATCGTGAAAGCTTTCAAATCGAGTGCTCTTCTGTCGTGTAGGTGAGAGAATGTCATATATTGCCTGCATGTTAGCTGCTATAATCGTGGCTTTTTAGTAATTGGTCCGTTCCAACTATTCTGTGACGACAGCCCGAATCCCTTTGTAGTAGGGCACCAGTTAGCTGAGTGACCAGTCCATGGGACTCCAACTCACGTTTCTTGTCCGATTTCTGAGATTGAGTAGGAAAGATGAAGCTGTTTTCAAGCGGTCTTTGAAATTGGTGTACTTCACAAGACTGAATTTGCATTGTATTTTATTTTTTCATTTTTTATTTCCTACCATTCTCTGTTTAAGATTTCGTGATTCTGCTGTGTTCAAGATTTTGCAGGTATTTCGACTGTATAACCACAGTTGAGCTAGGGAAATTGAATTTATATTTATTTTTGCGTGAAGAATCAGTTTATGAAGAGATATCATTTTTCGACAACAGTTACCTTTGTCGTTATGAGGCCCTTTTGTTCGCTATAATCCATCAGTTTGCCTGTTGTATTTCAGTACTTTGTTATGGATCTATGACAGATACATATATCAGATTGGATGCAAGGATTTAATTACTGAAGAATATACCTTGAAAATAAGGAAAACATACATGATGACATGAGCTATCACTACTAAACCTCAATCAGGCCAAATTTATAAAATTACGTCAATGTCTTTTTACGGATAGTCAAGGCTGGTGCCTTTGGGGGTGTGGTTTCAATGACGTCATCTCAAGATACCGGCGGGCATCCTCCTCTCTGCGAGTTGAGTGCCAAAATTCCTCACAACCTCATGGCACAAGAAAAGTCTCTCCTCACTATTTATTTCGTTATTATACTACCTTTCCAAAACACTTACGTGGTATTCATTTGTATTGTGCCTCTCTTTTTCCTCAATTAAATTTCTTGGGTTGCTTTCTTTTCTCGATTTATATCTAGAGGGCGTAAAGGAGCATCCACAACCTTTTGCTTTCGTCATTTTAGCCTAGGTGAGAGGGGAGGGGAGGGGGATGTGGGAGTCTAAAAATAGCGTAGTTGCCGCCACGGGAAGAGCATCGTCAGAAGAGCAAGTAGGTAAAAAGGGGAGGAGTTGGAGGAGCTGAAGTCAGACGGTGCTGCTATTCCCCTTCGTGATCTCTCTCTCTCTCTCTCTCTCTCTCTCTGACTTTCAGTTTTGGTGACTGAGATATATGTATATTAAATCCTGTGTAATGTAACTTGCGCCCAACCAGGCCTTGTCTTACAGGTCGATTTCGTTTGCACAAATTTTTTTTTTTTTTTTTTTTTTTGGGGGGGGGGTGGCAAACTCAAAATAGTGTTAAAACTTAAGCCGGTCATGCGATTGCACAAAGGAATCTAGTTATCAAGAAATTAACTTTAGGGAAAATATTTGCGATAAGACGATGGAATTAGGTGTAGTGGATATGTCATAAGAATAACTTCACATTGAAAATACTTCCTCGCCCCTTCCCCCCCCCCCCCATGATACTCGTAAATCGAAACAAAATAAAGTAAAATATAATAAACTTCCTTTTGGTCACACGTAGATGTCTGGGTGGATAATTGTACTGGCAATCAAAACGGCAATTACGCCTATCAACCATATCCGGGAACGGCTTCGATTTCAGTTCAAGGTAACACCACATGATGTG